>NW_015175394.1:317672-403626 GCF_001447785.1 Gekko japonicus | reverse complement strand
TCGCCCCTCACTGTTTCCTCCCCCCCCCCCAGCACCCAAGTGGCGGTGGTGGCGGCTGCTTTTTCTCTTCCCCCCGGCTCCGAACTGAGGGCCGAGCGGCGAGCCACTCTGGCTTCTCGCTCCCTGCTCGCCATTTGCCGCTTCCCTCCCAAGCGGCGTCGGCGTTCGCAGAGCGTCCCCTGCACATGCGCAGGGGACGCTCTGTGAGTTTCGAGGGGATTTAAACATCCCCCGATTTTTTTTCAACATTTCGGATTTTTGTGCACACGTGGGGACCTCCCCACGTGCACACAAACCTCTCCCTCCCCTCCAGGTCCCCCCGATGTGTGGATATAAGCATCCGCACAGACGGGGGGACTTCGGTATTAGATATATAGATAATAATACACAATGCACTTTATAGAATGATAGTTATAAACAGAACACATTAATTTACAAAAGTTTCTTGCAGTGTATAATTTATTCGTTACTTGACTTTCCTAGCACTTCAGCCCTGGCTGCTACAGCATCCAGATAGGACCAGAGGATCCCCTGGAATTACAGCTCATCTCCAGACTATAGGGATCAGTTCCCCTGGAGAAAATTGGATGTTTTGGAGGGTGGGCTCTATGGTATTGTACCCCGCTAAGGTGTCTGTCTTCCCCAGACTTCATCCCCAAATCTCCAGGAGTTTCTCAACCTGGATTGGACAACCCTGCCTCGTCGGTGACCGGGGGGGGGGGGACGGACACCTGGCAACCCTAACAGGAGTAGATAGGGCTTTTGCCCAGCAGGGCTTCTGATTGCCCATTGGAGATCCAATTGGCTACACAGACCTTTAAAAATATTGCTTTGGTAGTAGCTGCCACCAATGTTCCCTCTAAGCTGTGGAGTCTGGTGAGCAAAAATTCTGCTTGCTGAGCTACTGGCATCAAAGCTATGAGCGAGTGATTTGGCTACTGCATAAATCAGTTTGCTCTGGAGCCATCCTTCCTGAGCTAAGGTAAAAATGTGTGAGCCGGAGGCTAAAAAATGGTGAGCTAGCTCACACTCACTCAGCTTAGAGGGAACAGTGGCTGCCACCACAGCACAAGAGTCTTCACTGTGTGACTAAGCTGTGTGCATGCCGAGAAAATATTTCAAAACAATATGTTTGTTTTCAAAGGTATCTTGTTAAACAGAGCTTCTGCCTGAAATGTTGAGGAGCTACTATTAGAATTATGCGTAACCTCGCTCCCTGACCTTTTGTGGTTGGCTCCGCCTCCTGCGGCAGTTGTAGCTGCACCCACCCACCTGTGTCAGAATCCCAAAGTTGCTGGTATGCTCAAAAAGGTTGAGAACCCCTGGTTTAGATTATTGTTGACTCAGGAGTCACCTTTTTATCTCTGTTGTACTGGGTGCTGCAAAACACTGGTCTGTCTTGTCAGGGGAAGGCAGAGTATATAGGAATGTGAACAATTCCAGGCAGGTTTGAGATTTCTGAGGAAATGACCACCCTGTCTGGGGCCACAGTATACCCCTGTGCCCCCCGCCTTCATCTCCTTGCTAATGCTGGAATGCCAAACATCCAGGAGGCAGTGAACTTTGGCCTACAGCTCTCAGGCATCTGTGGGTGAGGTATACATCAAGTGAAAATGAATGCGATTTTGAGGAAATGTCAAGTTTAGCTCAGCATCTCTCATCCACCAACTTGGGGCTTGCTTGCTTGTTTATTTATTTATTTAAATGAATGGCCGCTCCCTATCGACTTCTCGATTTTCCAAGTAGGAACACTATACAGGGTAACAAATATATCTTCTGTGGCTGAGTTTTCTGTGTTGGGCTTTCTTACATGTTTGTGGAGCCCATCAAACAAGTTAGGTTGCTTCTTGTCAGCAGTAACCTTCGAGGAAGTTCTGTGACTTCCATTTTGTTTCCCGTGCACCCATCTCTGTCCTTGAAGTGCGGCAGCACAGCAGAGGAAAGGTCTCTGGTATATGGGAATGGGTTAGACCCAACGTTTGGGGGGTGTCAAATGGGGTCAGCAGAACTCCTCCAGACACCAACGCACACCAATGTTTGCCTTTCCTTGTCTTAGCTCAGGGGTCCTCAAACTACGGCCCGTGGGCCACATGCGGCCCATCGAAAACATTTATCCAGCCCGCCGGGTGTTTTTGCCACCGCCGCCTGTCCTGCTTAGCAGCCGACTCGTCTTGGGCCCACAGTGCGCATGTGTGGAATGTGCACCGCACTCAGGGCCACCCCTGCCCCCAACCCCCAGCCCTCCAATGGTCTCAGGGACAGTGAACTGGCCCCCTGTTTAAAAAGTTTGAGGACCCCTGTCTTAGCTAGTGATTAAGAAAAAGTTTTGCTTTCAGTTCTGTGGGGAATAGGCTTGGGACCAGTATCTGGGATAGGATTTCCAGCCGTAGATCAGTGTGTGGCTTCCATTCTTGAAAACCAGCAGGGTTTAAAAAAAAGAAAAGAAAAAGTTTCAACACGTCTATGTTAATCTGCTTTAACACCATTAAGATTTTCACTGTTTCAAGTGCCTGCTGTCTCATAAACTTTTGTTGTCATACAAAGGGCATGGGTGAATTGAGAGGATAACATGGCACAAGAGAGGGGGTCATGTACCCTCCTATGGCCACTGACACCCCCTCCCACAGCCACGCCCCCTTGCTGGATGCAGAGCTGCAGAGCGAGCTGGAGAGAAAGGAAGCGCCATGGCGTTCCTCCTTGCCAGCTGCACATTGCACAAGCCATTTCTCCTCTCCAGACACAGCATCCTCCAGCCAGCAGAAGGTGAAGCCAGGCTCTTCCTTGCCACCTGCACCGTGCCTGGGCGAGCACAGGGCAAAGCCGGACACTGTTGCCAGTTTGGTGTAGTTGTTAAGAGCGGCGGACTCTAATCTGGAAAACCAGGTTTGATTCCCCTCCACATGAAGCCTGCTGGGTGACCTTGGGCTAGTCCCAGTACTTTCAGAGCTCTCTCAGCCCCACCTAACTCACGGGGTGTCTGCTGTGGGGAGAGGAAGGGAAGGCGATTGTAAATTGCTCTGAGACTCCTTTGGGTAGTTAAAGGCGGAGTATAAAAGCCAACTCCTCCTCCTCCTCCTCTCCCTCCTCCTCCTCCCATGCTCCTCTTCTCAGGCTGAAGCAATGTGCTGCTGTGCTCATCCTCCTGTTTGCCTCCTGCCCCATACTTACACCAGTCTGATGCCCCTGTGCTTGTGCTCTTCTTCACTGGCCTGGGTGTGGAAGCTGATGAGGAGGTGTTTGGGTGCTGCTGGCATAAAGCAAAGCCAGGCACCACTGTGTCCATGCTCCTCTTCACTGGCCTAGGTGAGGAGGGGCATAGTCACTGTGGGTCCTGGCTTTGCCCTTTTTTAGCAGCACCCATACTTTTCCTTGCTGGTCTCGCTGTGGGGGTGGATGGAACTTAGAACATCTATACTTATCCTTGCAGGCCCCACTGTGGAAGTGGGTGGAGCTTAGAGCACCCATATTTTTTCCTTGCAGGCCCCACTCTGGGAGTGGGTGGAGCTTAGAGCTTAGAGAAATCCATCGGGATTTCCTTCAGTAAAGTAAATGGCCCATCTGCTCTGATAAAGGGCATATTTAACTGCAAAATATTGGGTTGGATACTGTTGGATGCTCAAAAAGTGCTTCTTGCATTAGGCAGGGGCCCCTATCCCCACAAGTCACAAACATTCTATCTCCTGCCATAGAGTTTGTGGGCCTGCATCTCACTTCGGACCTTTAGTGGGAATCTGAGGATGAAACTCACATTTCTAAAACCTGGATCTTTGTGTCTCTCAACTCTGTTCAATAGCTTCCAAGAGAGATTGCATAGAGAAGTTTGGCCTGAAGACAGTAGAGCGAATCACCAAAGATGATGATGTCATCTGCACCACTGAATACTCCCGCATTGTGCCCTTGGAGAATGGAGAGGTGAGTGCTTTGGGATTTGCATGCTGAGGAAGCTCCGATTCTGTAATAAAAGTTACCTATCTCAACACAGCATAAGGGAGCATTGAAATGTATTTAACAAGAGGTACTGAAGACAGGTTTAGATGCTCGTAGATTTTGCTCATTTCTGGTTTTGAAAATGCAATATGAAACATTTATTTTATTTATTGATTGCTTTACCTCATTCATTCATTCATTCACCAAATTTATACTCTGTCTTTGTGCTCTCATAAGGGCCATGAAGGCGGCTAACAAATTAAAAACATATAGAAGAAAGCTATGTCTTAGACACCATCAGGGGTCATTTCCTGCAGGAGCAGAGCTCCGGCAGTAAAGAGCCCAGGGGGCGGGCACATGCAACAAGCCCCACCCCCTGCTCCCATCAGCCCTCAGTCAGAGCAAGAAGCAGCAAGGTAAGTTGCAGAGCACCCCCCATCCCCCGGTCCAAAACACTCCAGTGGCACCTTTAAGACCAAGTTTTATGCAGGTACAAGCTCTCCCTCCTCTGCGAGGACAGATCTGCACATACCTCCCCCCCCCCAGCTAGCAATCCAAAACAGTCCAGTGGAGTCTGAGTGGTGGGTGTTGCCTTCTGACACACTTCCGGTGATGTCAGGGGGTGTGGTATATGCAAATAAGTTATGCTAATGAGTTATGCTAATGAGCTCCTGCACCTCTTTTTCTACAAAATGACCCCTGGAAACCATTCAAGCAATTAAACCCTCCCCCCAACATCATTTTTTTTTAAAAAAAAATTAAAAGCAGAGCTAAAATACACACAAAAACTGCAATGGAAGCAGGGAGGGATCACTGAGAGAATGCCAAAGAAAACAAAAAAAGTCTTCACCTGCTGGCAGAAGGCAGCAACAGAAGGGGGCCTTGAAGGACGGGTCCACAATTTTGGTCCCATGACTGAGAGGGCCTAATCTCAGAAGGTCGGGGCCACCTGAAGCAGGATGTAGAAAGATGACTGCAGTGGTCAGGTGGGTTCATAAGGGAGTGGGTGGTCATTCAGGTATGTTGGTCTTAAACCATATAGGAATTTAATTTAATTTGGGCTTGAATTAAAATACAGCCTAATTAAAATTCCACCAAATCACAGACTTACAGGGGAAGCCTTCTCTGATCCAGCTCCCTGGCTATACAGTGAGAATAATAATGGGAATAAAAAAAAAAATTCTTACCTGATTAAGGTTGTTGTGAAGATTAAGGCGACAAAGTTAGGTTGGTATTTTGGGGGGGAATGTGAGGAGGGGAAGGGTTTGGAGACTGAGGCTAGGCAGCCAGTATTGAGCTGTACAGGAGACTGAAATAAAAAAGGAGACTCCTAGAAATTCTGTCCAGTTCTCTGAAACCAATTATTCAGTTTCAGGTCCTTCCTCCAGAGCTTCCCAGCCTTATCCTGCAACTGTAATAGCTAAAAACTTGCTCTAAAATGAAAGCTGAAGTTCTCCAGATTTTAGTTTCTGTGCCATATATTTGAGTCCATTCTTACATTGCAAAAAGTGTGGAAACAGAGGATCTAGGCTACACTGATATTTTTTCCCCTTGTGAATCCATGAATACAGACTAACCATGCTATATACATGACCTGAGCTGGCTAGCCTGATCTTGTTAGATCTCAGAAGCTAAGCAGAGTGGCAAGTATTTGGATGGGAGACCGCCAAGGAATACCGGGGTCGTGACGTAGAGGCAGGCAATGGCAAACCACCTCTGAACATCTCTTGCCTTGAAAACTGCATTGGGGGGGGGGTCACCATAAGTCAGCTGTGACTTGACGGCACTTTCCGCCACCATCCCCACCAGACTGAATAAGAACATTGGTCTGTCAAGGTCACTCCTGCCCGTTCAGGCTGGCAGTGGCTGTGAAGCATCTCAGACTGAGGTCTTTCACATCATCCACTGCCTGGTCCTTTTAACTGGAGATGCCGGGGATTGAACCTTGGACCTTCTGCATGCAAAGGGATACTCTGCCACTGAGCCACAGCTCCTCCCAGGTCATACCCTTTCCAACCCACTGAGCTTTACTTTTAAAAACTTTTTTTTAAAGCTATTCACAGCTGATAATAGGCCATGGGATGCTGTTCTGGGAAACTGTGGTACATCCGGTTGCTAAATTCTGCAGTAATCTTGAGTCACGCTGGCGGAACTGTTCCAGCTGTGCAGATACTGTGTTTCAGCCTACAAACTCTGCTGGAATTAGTGAAGGATTGGGATGGCTTGTAAAGAGTTCATTCAACCACAGACATGCTTGTTCAGAAAGCATTATGTTCTGTTCAAATGGCGTATGGGTGAAGGGGCCTTTATGGAGATGGGCCAAGGAAAGTTGCAGAATGGGAAGTACTCATGACTCTGTGTTTTTACGTCAAAACCCAGCAAGTCCTCTCTATACGACTGTTCTGTGATACATCTGCATAGCTTCTTTTCTGCAAGGATTTCCACTAAAGGGCCTTAATTAAATCAGTGTAGCTGCTAAGTTTGGAACCTGACTCTCTAAAATAGTGGCACTTGCTCACAACAAACTCATGAATGTGTGGGATTTTGCCAGAGATTTTTTGGTAGCGGAACTCACCGGTACCGTGGGGGGTGGCTTTCCCGAGGGGGAATTGGTGGGAGTTAGTTCAACCTTATGTATGAGTACCACCCTGCCCCCAAAGCACTGGATTTTGGCCTATGCAGTTGTAATGAGCGGAACTTTATACACTATTGAACACATGAACAAAGGAAGCTGCAGCGTACCAAATTAGACCATCAGTCCATCAAGATTAGTATTAGGGGCATGTATTTGCATCTATCCGAGCTAAAAGTGTACCTGAAAAAAACCTTATCGGGAGAACTGAAAAAAATTCCTGAAAAAATCCTGGATATATTCTGGAATTACCGGCAAACCCTGAAAAACAGGTGTGGGGCTGGAGCAGATTGTGCCTGCCGCTCAGCTGTTTTGTGATTTTCTTCCGCAGTCTCTTTAACCAGGGGGTGTTTAAAGGGACTGCAGAAGACAGCCCGCAAAACCTTTGGGGAGGGGGGTTTAAACGAGACTGCCCAAAAGAGCCCACAATGCAGTTGATCCCGTGAGGAGGCCTGTGGCAGTCATTTTTGTGACTGGCTCCACATACTGTTGCACCCATTTTGTGCCAGAATTTCAAAGGTGCCCATAGGCTTAGAAAGGTTGGGAGACAGTGTTCCCTCTAAGTTGACTTAGTGTGAGCTATCTCATAGTTTTTTAGCCTATAGCTCACACATTTTTGTCTTAGCTCAGGAAGGATGGCTCCAGAGCAAACTAATTTATGCAATAGCCAAATCGCTCACGCACAACTTTAATGCCAGTAGCTCACAAAGTAGCATTTTTGCTCACAAGACTCCACAGCATGGACGGAGCATTGGTTGGGGACCCCTCTTGTGGAGATTGTTTGGTAGCTTGTTATCTCCGACCCCGCCGAGAATTAGAGAGATCTGGTGAAGAGACTTAGACCAGGGACACAGTTTCAGCCAGGCCCTGAATTCAGCATGTAGTCTTGAGTGAGTTACTGGTTTAGTTCACACCTAATGGGAAACCATGGTTTAGCTCTTTATGCCAGAGGCTTTCTCTCCTTGTAGCCTGTGATTCTCTCCCTCGCGTCCTTGTTTGTGCAAACCAGAATTGGAAACCATATTTGGAAGTGGTTTTCCAGTTCTAGCTTGCATGGAGAACTGTTTTGTGCTAACTGTAGCTTGCCTAGTTTAGATGGAATGGTATATTTTATGGTTTGCATAAACAAGAAAGTGCGATGGGGTATTAGAACATCCGGAGGGGAGAGGGGAGGAGGAAGTTCGTTGTGTGAACTGAGGCGCCATCATGCTGAAATCTGCTTTTGTAAAATGAGAAGTGCCCTAATTCCTAGTTTTCTTGTACAGAAGAATAAGATTACCTGCTCTAGCCATCTGAGGCTAGACGGGTGGCAACCTGGAAAAGGGCCTTCCTAGTGGTGGCACCCAAACTCTGGAACTCCCTCCCAAGGGAGCATTTATCTGTCATTTTCTATTGTTTTCCACTAACAGGTGAAGACTTTTTTGTTTTGTTTGCCATTCCCTCACTAACTTTAATTGCTCTCTGTTCTGTATGCTTATGTTTTTATATGTTTTATTTAATTGTTTTAAATATCTTTTATATAATTATCTGTATTTTAAATGCTGTTTTAATGTTTTGGTTATTTACTCTCTCTTGAGGATCCTAAATTGGGTGGGAAGGTTACATGCAAATATTTTAAATAAATAAAAATAGAGTCTAGAACGGGGGTCCCCAACCCTTTTGAGCCTGCAGGCACGTTTGGAATTCAGACACAGTGCGGTGGGCGCAAGCACAAAATGGCCGACACAAAATGGCTGTTGGAGTAGGTGGAGTTAGCTGTGAAATGGCTGCTGCAGTGTACCTTCAATCACACTGTGAAGAGCCTTGTGCTGTGGTGGCCCAAGCAAAGTTTTCAGAAATCTGAATAGCCAATCAAATTTCCAGTGGCCAATCAGAAATCTTGCTGGGCAAAAACCCCACCTGGCCCCACCCACTTTCTGAAAACACTTGGTCTCAGTGGGCACATGACCACTGCGGACACCTTGTTGGGACCCTCTGGTCTAGAAGCTGGGTGTTCCCTAGGTAAGAACTGAATTGATCCATTGCAATGGAAAATTAGTCTTTGACTGATAAAAACATAATTCAGTCACCCTCTGATGATACCCTCCCCTTCTCTCTCCCCTTTTGCAGATTGTGGTCTCTCTGGTGAATGGACGTCCAGGAGCCATGAATTTCTCCTATTCCCCTCTCCTGAGAAATTTTACCAAAGCGACCACCATCCGACTGCGATTCTTGCGGACCAACACCCTACTTGGGCATTTGATGGGAAAGGCCTTACGAGACCCAACCGTGACTCGGAGGGTGAGACGTTTGAGTTTTTCTTGTGACTATCAGTCCAGTTGCACGTGTGGGAGAGAGGTGACTACACATATACGACCGCTTGCCTTGGAAGGACACCATGCGTTTTGCATGAAGCAGGAAGCCATTAATGACCATTATAAATTCCTGACCAGGTAAGCAGGAAACAATTTTTCAGTGCTGCTTTCAGTGAATTCATAGGTAGTCAGTGTGGTCTGTAGCCCATGTTGAATATACCCCTGTAACCATGGGCTGAGTTTCGGTCACTTTTGGCTTCATACATCACTAATTTCACACCAAAAAGTGCCTGTAACTTGTAAAAAGAGACAGTCCTACACATATATAATTGCTGAATGAGCATACAGTAGGAAGCCGTTAACTTCCCAATACTTAATGTATGAAGGTATGATCGCCTACCTGTGACTTCTGTGTAGGAATTTGATATTTATTTTTTTAAAAATGTAATTTGATGTGAACAGCATTTAGCCAGAAGCCATTCCTCTATTCTTGTTCTTTGTCAATAGTTGGAATAATTTGCTTACCTTTCCATTATGGGCATGATGATGCTTGAAAGAAAGATATATAGCAATCTGCATAGTTGATTCATTTGCAATGTGGTGTTGGAGAAGAGTTTTATGGATACTGTGTTCTCTCGATTCAAGTCAAGCCTGAAATCTCTCTAAAAGCTAAAATGACTAAACTGTGGCTACTGTACTTCAGTCACATTATAAGACAAGAGTCACTGGAAAAGACAGTAACGCTAGGAAAAGAGGAAGACCCACCACAAGACGGATTTACTCAAGCAAGGAAGCCATGGCCTTTGTTTGCAGGGCTGTTAGCGATAGTATTTGGAGGTCATTAATTCATAGTGTTGCTATGAGTTGGAAGTGACTTGACAGCACTTAACACAGACACGGGCAAAAGGCAGATGTCATTATTCTTATTAGTGCTAAGTACTTTGTGTAGGAGGGGTATGACTGGGAAACGCTTATCATTCTCTCTCAGTCTTTTTGGGCTAGGCTTCTCTAACATTATCAAATTGAGATGTTGCTGAATAAGAAGAAAACCAGTCCTCTATAGATAAAATTAGTCCGTTGAAATGATTGTTGCTATGATAGAGATGGTATTTATTTATTTATTTATTTATTTAATTTATACCCCGCCCTCCCCGTCAAAGCAGGTTCAGGGTGGCTTACATAAAAGTTTTAAAACAGATAAAACATAGCAAATACAAATAGAAATTCACTGGCAGCTTTCAAGAAGAGGCTGGATGAATATTTGTCAGAGATGCTTTAGGCTGGTCCTTCATTGGGCAGGGAGTTGGACTAGATGGTCTGTATGGCCCCTTCCAACTCTATGATTCTATAATTCTATAAATATAAACACAACATAAAATGCTAGTATGCTATTTGCGTAATACTGATGCAGCAATAGTAGCAAAGCATTACAATGAGGTGCAATCAACGTTTGATGTCAGTTCATATCGGTGGCACACAGGCTGTCAGTACTAGGGCATAGGGTCTTAAATTCATTAGGTGCAGCTCCTTAGTTGAATGCCTGGTGGAAGAGCTCCGTCTTGCAGGCCCTGCGGAACCGTAACACCCTGCGCATGGTAGTTTAGAGTGCCAGAGAGGATTTCTGCAAGTGGAAGGGATTTCTGTCTCTGGAGCAGAACTTCCGTGCCTCTTGTTGCATGCCAAAATTCCCTCCTCCAGCACTGCTCCTAGGGGACAGCAGATGCCCCTGGAATAGCCTGGAGGGGGGAGGAGTTCTGCAACAGAAAGGGGAGTAGGCAAATATTGCACCCCCTCCTTTCCTTATGTACAAATCCTCCATGGGATCCGACCCAACAGCTGTTTAGATGAATCTTGTTTTGCACAGTAAAACAGCTACATGATAGCTGCAATCATGGTATCAGGGACATGGAAGAATGTCCTGGCTCTTTGAGTGGCTACCTGGGCTTCCAATCCCAGTCGACAGCCACAAATTGTGCTTGTGGATGCATAGAGGAGGCAGGGTATTTCTCGTCACCTGGCACTGCATGCGGTCTTCAGTCCATGACCATGAAGGAAATCTTGAAGTTCTTAAGCGTCTTTTTACTGTTTGTTGTAGAAGATGCAAATTTCCTCCACATCTGGAGCAGGGACACAATTGGGGGGTAGGGCGGGTTAGGAGAAAGATCCCTTTCACTTTGATATTCTTGTTTCTCATATCCCATTTAAACCAGAAGGCACCTTTCAAGAGAAAGCAATGTGTACTGTAATGATTCTGATCAGAGATGGGAAGAAAACAAATGCCTCTCAAAATCAACTACCAAAAGTGTGTGTGTTGGAGGGGAACCCTAGAAGCACCTGCTGGCTATTGCATACAGCTTCTTGGCCAAGACAACTTGGTTTTCAGTGTGGAATATCCCAGCCTGCTATTCATTAGCACTCAAATCACTAGCAGGTGTTACCGGAGCTTGTAAAACTGCAGTCGAGGGGCTGGGAGTATTCACTGTAGCTTGCCAGACTTAGAGAAGAATGCCCCAAAGTGTTATTTAAATGAACAAACGGTTATTTCTTTTAATTAACATGGTTGCTGTCATGTTGATTTCAATTATCTAGGTGTTGATTTCAGTTATCTAGGGACCTTATCTAGGTGAAACAGTAGCTGCTATGGCGGCAACGGAATAGTCAGAGGATTTGGAACCTTTCAAGCTTTTTCTTGAGGCATATAAACTCCAGGAAAAATTACTTTCACTGTGTAGGATGATGAAAGTTGGTTAAATAAGTATTTATTTTTATTTTTTTAACTCATTTTGTTTCAGGAGCAATGCAAGTGTGCAGCAGACATCTCTAGCGGTATCACAGGGTGTCGGGGAAGTGGGCCTCTGTTTCTTCCACTATAGTGAACATAGCAAATCAAAACACTTTAACACAAAAAGAATTTGAGGCATATGTTTATTATGGGAGCCTTGTCTTTTCAGATAACATTTTCGATGTTACCCCAGTGTGTGTGTGTATAAAGTACTATCAAGTCATAGCTGACTTACCCCATAGGATTTTCAAGGCAAGAGATGTTCAGAGGTGGTTTGCCACTGCCTATGTCTGCATAGCAACCCCGGTATTACTTGGAGGTCTCCCATCCCATTACTAACCAGGGCCGGCCCTGCTTAGCTTCTGAGATCGGACGAGATCAGGCTAGCCTGGGCCATCCAGGTCAGGGTACACAAGCTGTTGCTCTCTCTCCCCCTTAAATACTGTTAAGATAATGTTAGAAGTGAGGGGCCATTAATTCAACTGCTACCCATGCTAGTTTTGTCTCATTGCCTAGTATGGTCAAAAGTTGAGCAGAGATCCTCTTCTGTATTGAGTTCAGGTTTCCACCATTACCTTACTGGCATTAGAAAGGACCACAGAGTAGCAAGTACCGCACCATTGCGGTGCCAGTAGTCAGAGCCCTGCTCGTGGAGAGGGAGGCCCACTTACAACAAGCACTTTAGGATGAGATGACGGCTCTTCTCTTGGGAATCCAGGGTGCATGGGATTACTTTCCTTAATTATTCATCTGTTTTTCCTGGACAGTGCACAGTTGGGATGACATAGGGCAGTGATGGCGAACCTTTTGGAGACCGAGTGCCCAAACTGCGACCCAAAACCCACTTATTTATCGCAAAGTGCCAACACGGCAATTTAACCTGAATACTGAGGTTTTACTTTAGAAAAAGCAACTCATACATTAACTTAAGATGATCCAAACAAAGTAAGGAAAGCAATCCCAAATGCTTTCATTGACTTAAAATTATTTGGCAGAGAATTCGACACTTTAAGGATGGTCTGGGCCTGGCTGGGGCGATGGCACGCGTGCCCGCAGAGAGGGCTCTGAGTGCCACCTCTGGCACCCGTGCCGTAGGTTCGCCACCACTGACATAGGACATTTGGGCAGCATTAGCAAAAAAAAAAAAAAAAGGAAGCAAGTGGTCACACAGACTTTTTTGATAGCTGATTCCCTGAAGTCTCTATGCAACCTTTATAATTTCACACCCACCCTTAGCTTGTTCTTCCCCTTTGAACTACTTAGCACGTTTGGCTGTTGTCATGCCGTTTCAGGGTTTCCTTGCGAGAGCCCGTTTTTGCCATGTCGTTGCATACTGGTTTTACTCCTACATCCCGTATAGCAGCCAATGTGTGCAGTTACTGGATGGGGCAGAGCTGTCGGTCCAACCTTGTTATACCTTTAGGAAGGTTTTTGCATGATTGGGCTGTCCCTTAAAGAATCATTTTGTTGAGGGCAAGCTATATCGCTGTGACCTGTGGAACATAAATTCTAAGCTATTTCTCTTGATTGAGATGGCTACTCGTGGCATGATTATGTTCCTTGGTGTGGGGGTGGGGTCCTGCGATTTTCTGCCGAGTGGTAAAAACGGACCATTCTGTGTTCTTCTAGTATTACTACAGCATCAAAGATATCAGCATTGGAGGACGGTGCGTCTGCCATGGGCACGCTGATGTCTGCGATGCCAAAGACCCTACAGACCCTTACAGGTAAGACTCCTGTTACGTCTAAACATATTGATGTGTCTTGAACTTCACAGTTCTTATTCATCGCAAGCTGATTTTCCAAGTTCCCGTTCTTATTCCCGTGCTTTTTTAATTTTGCATTTGGAAATTTCCGTGCCTCCAGGACTTTGTGTGTGATTGTGCCCTCTTCGATGGCTGTGGTCCTTCCATCTGCATTTGGCTTCTTCAGAAGAAATAAAGGATTATGCCTCATCTGTCAACCACCCCGCATGGCTTTCTATACATTTCAGCCCACATGCAGATTATAGCAGAAAGGCTTTCATGAACCATGACTGAAGTGTAATTTCTGCTACTCAAGGGAAGACTTAGAGGTGACTTACACTGGTGTAGTCCTATAGAATCAATTAAGGCCACACCAGTGTAAACAGTCATTGGATTTTTCTTTTGGTGTCTGGAACAGTTTGCCCAGACCTGTGCAGTATCTTTCTTTACGGGGAAGCTTAAAACCTGTTTCCAAAGAGCAAGAAAAAGTAGAAAATGTTTTCCCAAGGGCATTTTTAGCTTTCACAATAACTCATCTCAGGAAAGCTTTAAAGCATGCGATTAACCTGAAACAGGGCCAAGACTTAAGGGCACAGAAGAGCGACTTGGTTCCAGTTCCCTCGGCTCTTGTCATGTCTGAGTTTTCAGACACTCTCGTATGGACGATAAGAGGCCACTTCATATCTCTGATCTCCTGAATTGGTGGCCAGATAAAGAGAATGGAAAATGTTGCTTTCTTCCTCACTCAGGGATAACGTGTTGGGGTGGATATGAGACTTTGCTTCCCATTCTTCTGTCTTTTTAGGGAATGATCTTGTTTTTCTAATTTTATCCCTCCCCCTTCATGTACAGCTGACTGATGTCTAGTTAGGTTTTTTTTTTCTTTTTTACATCATGTCCCCAAATTTGTGATTAATCCCAAAGAGAGAGAGAAAAACACATCATCGTTTTCTCATGTGTAGAAAAATGCAGCCAGGAAACTTCAGCGCTCAAGATGTTCAGTTGCTGCCGTTGCAGACACATTTATTTGAGTTACAACAGACTAAACATAATTTGGGGCCAAGGTGATTACATGAGAGGCTGATACGTCTTTTTTTTTTTTTTTTTGGTAAAGAATGTTCCTGCCGGTTTTAAAACCAAACCTTTTAAAAAAGAGTTCACTTTCAAGAGGTGATGTAATGCAGTCCTTCCGTAGCAAGCCTCCCAAAGCCGAGAAGAGTCTTTGAGTTTCCAGGTACCATGTGCTTTCGTGCAAATTGGAACCTGAGGCCTGGCTGTTGAGCCAGAATTTTTCCTGCCCCTGTGAGTGACAGTTGTCACGTTTCTGGGAGCATCTTGAAGGGCTGCAAGCTCCCTTCAAGCAGAGGTCCATCAGTGGCTATTAGCCACAAGGTATAGATAGGGGCTCTGGGGCAAGTGATGCTCTGTCTTCTTGGTGCTTGGGGGGGGTCAACGGTGGGAGGGCTTCTAATGTCCTGGCCCCACTGGTGGACCTCCTGATGGCACTGGTATTTCTGGCCACTGTGTGACACAGAGTGTTGGACTGGATGGGCCTTTGGCCTGATCCAACATTGGCGTCTCTTATGTTCTTATGTTCTTAATCTCCCTTTATAGACCTGATCCTGTATCCATCTGGTTTAAATCTTTCCCTTGCCACTTGTACAGTCTTTCAAGCATTGCACCGGCACAGATATTTTGGTCATCATATCTCAGAAAGGACATCACAGAGCTGGAAAAAGGCTGAAAAGCCTGGGACTTTTCAGTTTAGAAAAGAGACGATTAAGGGGGACATGACAGAGGTTTATAACATTATGCATGGGGGGGGTAGAGAAAGTTGACAAAGACAACGTTTCCTCCCAATATGCTAGAACTCGAGGGCATCCAATGAAGCTGATCAGCAGTAGATTTAGGACGGACAAAAGGAAATACTTCTTTATACAGCAAGTGATTAAAACGTGGAATTGGCTTCCAGAGGATGTAGTGATGATGGTCACAGGCATAGAGAGCTTTAAAGGGGTATTAGATAGATTTCATGGAGGATAAATCTATCAATCGCCACTTTTTATTTATTTATTTATTTATTTATTTATTTATTTATCTTACATAAAATTAATATAAATACACTTAAAACAGTTACAAATAACATCAAAATAAAATAACAAAACACTTCATTTAAAATAATCCTAAAGTGCTGGAACATGGTCTAGTAAAGTGTGAGAGCAAAGATTTCAAGTTAGCAGTATTAGTTAGATGGCGATACAGTCCTTATCAGGTCGGTTTGTTTGACTTATTTGTGTGGCGGACACAAGCTGTAAGTGGTAAGGCCAGGGCACAGGGACACTCCTTGGTGTTTGATGTGGCTCCTAAGTCAAAAGCCTGGTGGAAGAGCTCTGTCTTGCAGGCCCTGCAGAACTGTAAAAGGTCCTGCAGGACTCTGATCTCTTCTGGGAGCTCATTCTACCACTACGGAGCTGCCAATGAAAAGGCCCTGGACCTGTTTATAGCTAGCCTGGCGTCCTTGGAGCCCGGGAGGGCCAATCAGTTTTGGGAGTCTGAACTTAGTGCTCTCTGGGGAACTTGTGGGGAAAGGCGGTCCCGCAGGTATGTCGGACCCTGACCACAAAGGGCTTTAAAGGTTAGCTTTAAAGGTCAGCACCTTGAAATGAATCCAGTATGCTATCGGCAGCGAGTGCAATGCTTTCAGCACAGGCTGGATGTGCTCCCACCCAGGGAAACACGTCAACAGCCTGACCACAGCATTTTGCACTAGCTGCAGCTTCTGGATTTGAGACAAGGGCAGCCCCATGTAGAGAGCATTATAGTAGTCCAGTCTCGAGGTGACCATCGCGTGGATCACTGTTGCCAAGTTGTTGCATTCGAGGAAGGGAACCAACTGCCTGATCAGCCGAGGATGATAAAAGGCTGACTTGGCAGTGGCTGCTACCTGGGCCTTCATTGTTAAGGCGGCATCCAGGAGCACTCCCAAACTCCTAACCTCTGGCGCTGGCACCAGCTGTGCCCCATCGAAGGTCAGGAATGGGATCCCTACCCCTGGACTGCCCCGGCTCAGGCACAGGACCTCCATCTTCGTCAGATTAAATTTCAATCAACTCAGTATAAGCCGACCAGCCACAGCTTGTAACACCTGGTCCAGATCTTCCGGTGTAGAGCTGGGTGTCATTCGCATACTGGTGGCACCCTAGCCCATGCCTCCGGGCAATTGGGGCAAGGGGGTGCATATAGATGTTGAATAGCACTGGGGAGAGTACTTGCCATGGTGACTGAGACAAACCTCCACATTCAAAGACAGTGAACCTCTGAATCCCAGAGTCAGGAGGCAACATCAGAGCAAGGTCTCAGCCTCTGTGCCCTGTTGTTGGCCCTTCAGAGGAACCGGCTGGCCACTGTGTGAGCCAGGATGCTGGGCTAGATGGACCCCTGGTCTGTTCCGGCAGGGCTCTTATTACATGGTCTTAGATAAAGCAATCAGTAGTTAAAACTGTTGGTCTTAAAGGTGCTACTGGATTCAAACTTTGTTCTGCTGCTTCAGACCAACATGGCTACCCACCTGAATCAAAAACAGGTAATATTAGATACGATATCTCTGGCAGGAGCAACAGTATGCTGATGCTTGCAGATGTCTTTCCAAGAGTAAGATAACATAACAGAAAATGCCATCCAGGTCACCGTCACTGCCAGGTCTGCCTTTTTTCATCTGAGGCAGATCAGGCAGTTGGCCCCATACCTCACCCCCTGTGACCTGGCTGCAGTGACCCATGCAATGGTCACTTCCAGGATAGATTCTCTCTGCATGGGGCTGCACTTGACTCTGCTCTGGAAGATGCAGCTAGTGCAGAAGGCAGCAGTGCGGGTGTTGATGCCGTTGCCCATGTGAGCATACATCCACCCGGTACTGCGTGACCTGCACTGGCTGCCTATGTAATACTGGATCCATTTCAAGGTGCTGGTGCTCACCTTTAAAGCCCTATATGGCCAGGGGCCTGCATATCTTTCTCCATATGAGCCCCGTAGAACACTTGTATTCTACAAACCAGCATCTGCTGGTAGTCCCTGGCCCTAGGGATGTCCAGCTTGCCTCAACTAGGGCCAGAAAAGCCCTGGCCCTAGTTGAGGCCCCCTACCTGGTGGAATGAACTACTTTATGAGATAAGGGCCTTGTGGGACCTGTTGCAGTTCCACAGGGCCGGTAAGACAGAGCTCTTTCGCCAGACTTTTAGTTGAGGCAGCAGGCATCCACTTTGACCGGCCCAGTTACCGCAGATCCTAGAAGCCGACTGGAACTAACATCATCTGTTGAGGCTTAATGCATGTTTAGTGTTTTAGTGATTTTAGTGAGTTTAATGGTTGTAATATTGATGTATATGTTTTAAATTGTAAATCTGGATTATTTGCAGATCTGTATTTTTGGAACGCAACCTGAGTCTACCATGTGGGGAGGGCGGGATATAAATCTAATAAAATAATAATAATAAAAAAATAGAATAGACTCTTTAGAGCTAAAACAGGTCATCCCTCCCCCCCCCCCCGTGGTGGGGGCTGCCTTTCCTTAACACTGGATGGAGAAGTCAGGTGTATTCAGTGTAGAGATCCACCTAGCATTCACCTGATTGTGCACTTTTGCTACATGGTCAGATGAAAATTGTGTACTTCCTGGTGTCTAGACAGTGTAGCTCCAGAAAGCACATGGCCCTCCTCTCCATACTGTGATAATCTTGCAGCCAAAGTGCATGGTTGGACAAATGCTGTGGATAGGATCTCTGGCGGTGGTAGCATTTCACCTATTGGATGAGTATGCTACGAGCAATGCTCCCTCTAAGCTGTGGAGTCTTGTGAGCAAAAATTCTACTTTGTGAGCTACCGGCATTAAAGTTGTGAGCGATTTGCTACTGCATAAAGTAGTTTGCTCTGGAGCCCTCCTTCCTGAGTTAAGACAAAAATGTGTTGAGCCGAAGGCTAAAAAACTGTGAGCTAGTTCACACTAACTAGGCTTCGAGGGAACACTGGCTATGAGGTTTTCCTGACAAGTGCTTGCATGAGGGCATTTGGCAGCCTAAGGCCTTGGCTCATTTTGAAGAGGATTTTTCAGTCTCTGGGTCTGCCAACTGGAGGTTTCAGAGGTATGTGAAATTAAATTACAAACCCACCTTCTTGCCTCATGCTGAAAAGTAACTGGCTCTGTAAAGCAGGTCCATTGCCAATCCATTTCAGTCACTCTCATGAGTCACCGCTGGAGCTGTTGTACTCATGATAACGAACGGAATTCTTTTCAATACCGAGCACTGTCTGATTTGGGGAGGGGCTGTGTCTCATTGCTAAAGCATCTGGCTGGCATGCAGAAGGGCCTAGGTTCAGTCCCTGGCATCTCTAGTGGAAAAGATCAGGTACCAGCTGAAGTGAAGAAACTCTGCCTGCGGCCCTGGAGATCTGCTGTCAGTCTGAGTAGACAGTGCTGACCTTGATGGGCTGATTCAGTATGGCAGCCTTTTGTGTATCTGTGTGGCTTTTCCAAGCAAGATCCATTTTCATCTCATTTGTGGAACCACTGTGGTGTATTTTCATCACACCCAAATTCATGATGATGAATATATTTGGTCTCTGAGGGACTGCTGTGCGGCAGACAAGATGCGCTTCTTTTAGAAGCGAGAATGAAGACCTGGAGTAGATTTTACTAGTTCTTGTTTTCTTGGTAACAAACAAGCACCGTATCTGGCAAAAGTGCTATGCTCCGACAATGAATTTATTTTCATAAAAGGTGTAGTCATGTAAATGTTTGAACCCAATAGAAAATGACAGACTGAAGTTCTTTCACCCCGATATAAACTGCATGCTGACAGAGTCCCCGGGGGTGGTGGTACTTCATGTACTCACTTTACTAGAGGGGGCGGGTGGCCACTTGGAATAGGGCCTTCTCAGTGGTGGTGCCTTGACTACAGAATGCCCCCTCCCAACAGCAGCTCACCTGACGCCATGTTTAGCTAGCTGTAGGTGCCTGGCAAAGACTTTGCTTATTACCCAGGCTTGTCTTTGGGCGGGCTGCTGACTTATTTTAAAACACCATTTAACCCTGTCTCTTCACTAATTTTATGGCTAGATTATTCATGGTTTTAGACTGTATTAATGGTTTCAGAATATTATGTCACGCATGTTTAAATCATTGCTGTTGTAATGTCATTTAATTTGTCGTGAATCATCTTGGGAGCAAGAAACTGAAGGGCTGTCTGTATTTTCGGGAAATAAATGACAGAACTGAACTGACAAAGGGAAATAGATAATCTCACCGGTATATAGGGCTCCATGTGAGTGTTCATGTGGAATGTGAATGACACCAGAGAGCTAAAACACAATTTTTATTTATTTAGAAATATTTTGATTCAGGAGGGAAGGCAGCGTAGTATAGCCCAATCCTGGCAGATCTTGGAAGCTAAGCAGGGTCAGTACTTGGATGGGAGACCACCAAGGAAGACTCTGCAGAGGAAGGCAATGGTAAGCCACCTCTGCTTCTCATTTTTCTTGAAAATGCCTTCCTGGAGTCACCATAAGTTGGCTGTGACTTGATTGCACTTGATACACGTATGTTTTCATGCAGCGTTTCCTTCTAGTTCAGGGTCCCCAACGTGGTGGCTATAACAGGAACATATATTTTTCAAAGTAAAGTAAAACTTGGAATGCATTACATTCCTGTCTTTGTAATCTGTCAGGCTCACCAGATGGACCAAGACATTGTGGTCTCTCAGGCAGAAAATGCACATGCTGCCGCCTCCCCAGAGTGTGGAAAGTATAATACGTTAGATAGTTATTTTATTGCTCTTGAATGTTGCCCCCCAAACTAGCCATCTGAAGCAGGCTGCCATAGCTTGCCTAATGGTAGAATCAACCTTCTGGATCTCACTTTTTAAACGTAGAAACTATTAACTTGTGTACATGAAGTTGCCTTCTTCTGAACCAGACCACTGGTCCATCAAGGTTAGTATTTTCAGACTGGCAGCAGCTTTCCAGAGTTCTCCGGTTGAAGTCTTTCACATCAAGTCCTACCTGATCCCTTTAACTGGTGATGCCAGGGATTGAACCTGGGACCTTCTACATGCCAAGCAGATGCTCTACCAGTGATCCCCAGCCCCAGATGTTTTCCAGATGTTTCCAGCCTAGCTGTTGGTTTTTCAATATGTCATTATTTTAGGAATTCAGGGTAATCTATCTGGTCAGCTGTTCAGGGTCTTGGCAATTTGGGAACCAAACAGGCCCCACATATTAATCATATATTTTGTCTAACAAACTGTGCCTTTATTCCCCCCCCTTACCATTTTCAAACATAATTCCAGTGGCTTCCAGCCAGCCTTCAATCTGTATAGAATTAGGATAATAGAGGTTTTGTCTGCATTTGTGGACTCGCCCTTCCTCGAAAGAATAATTTTTTATAGACGGTCTAATTGATTTGCCTTGTAGTTGAGAGCTGCTCACATGTGTTTGGTGTGTTGTCGCAACGTTGTGTAATAGAGCAGCTGCACAGAACACAGAGATCTCTCTACAGAGAGTCTTCTCAACAGGGAGAGCCCTCCTCTTACCTGAAATATGGAAAATGTTTAGCACAAAATTCCAGGTTCTACTGAGCTTGGCAAGAATTCCTCTGAACGCTTCCATGGAGCCCAAATCTTACTGTTCACGTACATGGATAATAAATTCTGTATGTGGACAGTGAGACATGGAAATGGGATGGGAAGAAGAAACAGGGACCTATCACAAAGATCTTGGCTTCAAATCCTCCCAATCCTCAAATACTCTCTCAGCCTAACCTGCCTCACTAGCTTGTTGTGGAGGAGAGGAGGACCATGCAAGCAGATTTGAGTCCTTATTGGGGACAAAGGTGGTGTATAATTGAAGGAAATAAATATATAAGAAATAATTTAAGTGTTCCATGTTTACTATGCATGCTGCATGAGCACCCATGCACTCTTTTTTTTTTAAGTTTTATTAGTTTACATATAGAAAGGGGAGAAAGGGAAAAGAAAGAGTACAGAGTTTTTTTATATATATACAAATATATTAAATATATATCAATTTAACATTCTGCATGCAAATCTTTTCCTAAAAGTTTCACAACGATTATTGTTCTTCATTTAGTCTTAGTTTCTCAGTACTTATGTTTTAACCAGGGGTCATTTCGTAGAAAAAGAGCTAGGGGGACTCATTACCATAACTCATTAGCATATGCCACACCCCCTGACATCACCGGAAGTGTGTCCTCCCCACAGCTGGCGGCGACCTCCAGCGGGCACCAGCAGGGAGCTCCAGGCCCTGCCCTCCCGCACCTCACCCGGGGGGATGGCGTCCCCCCGCGTCCCCCCCCAAATGACCCCTGGTTTTAACCAGTCATAGAACGTCCTCCATAAGTTCTTCCATTTTTCCTTTTAGTATATTTGTCAATCTGTCAATTTCAGCACATTCCATAATCTTCATTATCAACTCATTAAGCGTTGGGATTTTCAGTGTTCTCCATGTCATTGCGAATAAGATTCTAGCTGCTGTTATAACATGTACAATAAAGTATCTATGGCTCTTATCTAAGTTATCTGGTAGACAGTTTAACAGGAATATTTCTGGTTTAAAAGCTATTGTAATATTCAACATTGATTGTAAGAGAGTATGTACTCCAATTCTGTTATAACCTAGATTTTGCATCCATTTAATCATACATTCTTTAACTATTTCATCCTGCATTTTCAATTGCATCAGCATACCATATATTTTCTTAATAAGTTTCTCTCTTGAAGTACATAATAATTTTTCAAATGCACCTTGTTCTAAATAAAATCCATCTGTCTGTTTATCTTTACTCTTTTATCAGAGACACGAGAAGCCATTCAAAAGCAGACAAGTCCTTCAAAACAGACGGTGTAATGCAGCAGACTGTGTTAAAATGTTTATTTAAAAAAGGCTGTGTACCTATACAGATTATGAAACAAAGCAACTTTAAAGTTTGTCTCTTTATAAAATACAAAACAAAAAACCTATTTCATCAAAATGGTAGTGCAAAATCATAATTGCAATGAGCGGCCAGTTTCATCCTCATCTTTAGGTAACAAAGCCACATTAGGGCAGAACTACATGAAATGCTACGAGTCAGAGAAATGGACCTTCCAGTAGTGCCCCTCCCTCAGTCAAAACTGGGAGAGCAGGGGCAAAGTCTGCTCAGGACTGTGGCATGCAGCGTGGGTGGTTTAAGCCTCTTCCTGCTGCGAAATGGCTCTGTGGTGCTGCAGCTGGGACAAGCATAAAATACAGGTCTGGGACCGAGTGTTTGTTTCAGTGGGGAGTAAATGGTGCCTCCACAGGGCCATTTCAGGGCAGGAGGAAGACACAGGGGGAAGCCTGACAGTGCAATCTTAGGCAGAGTGACGCCCATTGACTAAGTGGACTCGGAAGGCTTGTAGCTTTGCTTAGGATCGCACCATTAACCCTCTCACCTGCCCCATATGTCCTGGGCACAGTGAGAATAAGGTCCCTGATTTTTATTGGGTGGGTAACACCAGGAGCGCTTTTCACAGAAATTTGGCATCATGCGTAGTTTGACCCTCAGTTTTGCACTGTTGTTGCAGAATCTTAGCTTGAACCATCCCTGCTTAAATAGTGACACACATGAACACACATTAAGCTGCTTTATAGTGAATCAGACCAACAGTCCATCAAGGTTAGTGTCTCCTACTCAGAGTGGCAGCAGCTCTCCGGGGTCTCAGATGGCGGTCTTTCACATCACCCAAGAGCCAGTTTGGTGTAGTGGTTAAGTGCGCGGATTCTAATCTGGGAGAATGGGGTTTGATTCCCCACTCTTCCACTCACAGCTGCTGGATGACCTTGGGCAAGCCATAGTTCTGTCAGAGCTGTCTCAGCCCCACCTACTTATATATTTCTTATATATATAAAAAAGAGCAGTTTCTGTCAGAGCTCTCTCAGCCCCATCTACCTCACAGGGTGTCTGTTGTGGGGAGGGGAAGGGAAAGGAGTTTGTAAGCCACTCTGAAACTCCTTTGGGTAGCGAAGGGTGGGGTATAAATCCAATCTCCTCCTCCTCCTCCTTCTTTCAGGTAGAGAAAGAGGTACTTTTCTCCCTTTCTCACAATACAAGAACTCGTGGGCACTCCATGAAATTGCTGAGCGGTCGGGTTAGAACGGATAAAAGGAAGTACTTCTTCACCCAAAGAGTGATTAACACTTGGAATTCACTGCCACAGGAAGTGGTGGCGGCTACAAGCATGGACAGCTTCAAAAGGGAATTAGATAGGCATATGGAGGAGAGGTCCATCAGTGGCTATTAGCCACAAGGTATAGATAGGGGCTCTGGGGCAAGTGATGCTCTGTCTTCTTGGTGCTTGGGGGGGGGGGTCAACAGTGGGAGGGCTTCTAATGTCCTGGCCCCACTGGTGGACCTCCTGATGGCACTGGTATTTCTGGCCACTGTGTGATACAGAGTGTTGGACTGGATGGGCCTTTGGCCTGATCCAACATTGGAATCTCTTATGTTCTTATGTTCCTGGTCCTTTTTCACTGGAGATGCCAGGGGTTGAACCTGGGACCTTCTGCATGCCAAGCAGAGCCCGAGACCTTCTGCATTCAAAGCACAGGACCTTCCGCATGCAAAAAGGGACAACCTTTTCTGCCTCTTGTGAGTGTCAAGTCTGTGAGCCACCAGTTTCCCTGGTTACACACGTCATGTAAGGAACCTGAAGATAAAGCAGATCGGGTCGGGCTGTCTCCATGCTGTCTTGGTGCACGCACACACATGAATCCCTCCCTCAGCCAGGACAGATGTACAGATTCCCAGACAGGAATTCCTTGTTTACAGGAGATGGGTAGCTGGACCAGAAATGCTGCTGTTTACTTAAAAGCGCAGATAGGCCAGCTGAAGTGGTTTTGGAAAGTCCCCTGCAGATTGTCCGTCCCTGCCTGATTAGGAAGCCAATTTTCCCTGGATTCTGTCCTTTGTTATCTTTCCCATGTCCTTCCCTCAGAGGAACGGCATTCCACCGCTTCTACTCTTGCTTCCCGAAGGCAGCAAATTCCAGTAACTAGATACGATGCATCTTTGTTTTCAACCATGAAATTTGTTGTAGAATAAATATTAGGCTGGGTTTTTTGGTATTTATTTGCTTGTTTTGAGAAAACAAAATAAGCAGCCTGATGGGGCTCTTTTTGTTCCACCAATTGAAGGCTGTTGGCTTAGGTGAGATTTATAATTGGATGCTTGCATGATTCTCATCAGCGGAACATTTGTTCACTTGCATAGTTCATAAAATGCAGAGCAGCTAATGGGGCAGGTCGAAGGATGGTAACACTGCAGCAGGTGAAGTTAATAGGAAAGAACATTCCTAGATTCTTAGATCAGAGCAGAGTTCGCACAACTGATATTTTTTAATTCATTTTTCCCGCTGCAGCTTTCTGTGTTTCCTAAGAAGCTGCTTCTGGGGCTTGAGGGTCTTGGAGAACAGCTTGGGATACCCTATGGGAAGATTACAGCCAGTGTGGTGTAGTGGTTAAGAGTGTTGGGCTAGTGTCTGGGAGACCCGGGTTCGAATCCCCACTCGTGCCATGGAAGCTTGCTGGGTGACCTTGGGCCAGTCACACACTCTTAGCCTAACTTACCCCACAGGTCAAGATGAGTAGCCGTGATAGTCTGTCTGTAATAGCAGAAAAGGGTCCAGTAGCACCTTAAAGACTAACAGAACTTGTGGCACGGTGTGAGCTTTCGTGAGTCACTCACTGTTCACTTTTTCACAAAAGCTCATCCCCTGCCACAAATTTGTGTTAGTCTTTAAGGTGCTACTGGATCCTTGCTCTTTTCTAGTGCTACCTCACAGGGTTGTTGTGAGGATAAAATGGAGGAGAAGAGAATGATGTGAGCGCTTTGGTTCCTCATTGGAGAGAAAGGTGGGGGTGCAAGTGAATCAATTAAATAAATGTTGTGGGAAGTGGAAGTTAGCTGTTAAGGACAAGTTGTTGCTCTGTTCCTGTAAGATTTCATGCAAGATTTCCCCTTTCCACTGCAGCCTCTGTGCTCATCCCACTGTTCCCAAAGCTCCCTCAGCCCTCATAGAGGTAGGGGAGGCGGGACAGGGTATAGGGGCCTGGAGTGGGAAGGTGGAGTTGGCAAGCCATTGTGTCATGAACTCTGCTCCCTTTGTAGTTTTTAGGGTCCAAGCTAGTGTGTCTTGGGGCCCTGAACAAAGGTGATGTTCATAGTACAGAAGCAGATTTGCCTCTACGCTGGGTATGGATTGTGTTTATGCGTGGTCTGACAGTTAGGAGGTATTTTGTAATCCCATTATATTTAACTCTCAGTTTGTCAGCTTGATTTATTCAGCCACCTGAAGACAAACTCCAAAAACTCACTCATGTAAAGGAAGAATTGAGCTAGTTAAGTTGCAAGCCTTCCCATTACAAGCCAGTTTGATCTGATTATAAAACGTTTCTTGACAAGACAGGAAAAGATGTCATCAAACAGTTTGTATGAGATTACTGATAGGGAGTTTGCCCTTGATTTCCCACTAGCAGTTCCAGAGCATTGGAGAACAGCTTGGATTTATGGCGATCCCGTAGGGTTTTCAAGGCAACAGATGAGTTCAGATGTGGTTTGGCATTGCCTGCCTTTGCTTCCTGGAGCCTCCTTGGTGGTTTCCCATCCAAATGCTAACCAGGGCCAACCCTGTTTAGCTTCCAAGATAATGATGAGATTGGGTCGGCCTGGGCCATCCGTAATGGCTAGAAATATTACAGGGATAGGGGCAGGGATCTGAGAAGCTCTAGCTGTGTAGAACCATGCCACACATCTTGCTTGCATGAGCGTCTCATAGATGTGGGAATACCATAGGTGTTAATTCTTGTATCCCCCCCCCCCCCAGTTTGTCAGTATGCATTCTGAGGCATTGTATGTAACCCCCAATGGTTTTAGTGAATGTGTGCCTCAAGCATCTTTGATTAGTTTAAGATTCCCAGTGTCTGAGAGTCCCCCTGGCCCACTGCTGCTTCACCACCTGAATTTCTCCGTCATGTGCCACTTGAAAGGTGTGATGGAAGTGGCCCATAGGTGCGGACTCTACTTGTGAACGATTGATTGCAACCTTTGTTTTGTCCACGTGATTTAAATATTTGTCCCTTCATTAAAAAAAGAAAACAGGCAAGACTTATTATCCTCCAGGCATGACAAACTTTTATACTAGCCGAAAGACTGATTGAATGTTTGATGACATAGCTATTTCTGAAGAAGTGAGCAGTGACTCACGAAAGCTCATACCCTACCACAAATTTTGTTAGTCTTCAAGGTGCTTCAAGTCTTGCTCTTTTCTATAGCTGTTTCTGATAGGGTTGCGGGCGGTACTTGTCAACCGCTAAAGTCACCGTATTCTGCTTGCACTAATCCTGTGCGGAACCAGCACAATGTAGTTTAATTGATCCCCCACTTTTGCCCCCCCCCCCCCCCCCGTTGCCACAGGCAGAATTGGTTGTTAGGTTGCTGCTCCTGTTTGTATGGCTGTTTTTGAGTGCTGTATTGGGGCTTTGGCAGAAACAACAAATAAATCCTCCTCAGGCAGTGCAGTTCCTAAAGCACACTCATAATCTTCAAAGCCAGGGACTGGCAGCCCAGACTCAGCCAACTGCCAGTCTGCCAGTGTTTTCAAGGTCTGCGTTTTCCTCCTCTCGGTACAGGGAAGCTCCTGTTCTTCTTTTCAAGTTCCATTGGCTCTGATGGAAGGCCATTCGCTTGACCTCTGCTTCCTGTTTATGAGGTTTTGGAGGCATCTGGTTGGCTGCTGTTGGAACCAGAGTTCTGCACTTCAGCCTGATCGTAGGCAACGGATTTTGAGTGATCTTATACGTCCCCTCTCTTTTTGAGAAGCCCAAACTTGGATTTTCCTTTGACCCTTCCTGGTACTATTAAGGATACACTGCTTAATGTTCCTTCACCGTTGATATATACAGACATTTTGCCACACACAGCAGTTTCTCTTGAATTGAGCCGCTGTTTCGTGTTTGAAGACCCCATCTTCTCAGATGGCCGCCTTTTCTCTAGCAGCTCACAAAAACGTTCTTCGATTAAGAGAATTTTGCCGACTGAGCTGTCTCTTGGCATCTCCTGATTGTTCCTGTGTATAACAACAAAGCCTGTTTCTGCACATCCTCATTAGCCTATGCAAGTCTGCAGAATTTCTGCAATTCCTGCGTTACTGTTGATGGCAGCTACCGCCAGGATTTTGGCCAAAGAAAAGAATACAGGGCAGTCGGATGTAGTATTATAGATGACTGCTTTACGGAATCACCTCCAGGAGTTGCTGATCTCCTTTCCACCTTCTTCCGTAAGCAGAGCAGTTAATTGGATAGTTCCTCCATCAACTGGTATGAGAAATCTGCTTCCTGACCTCTACAGCAACCCAGTGCCTGTCACCAGGCCCAGTTGTTTAGGATCCAAAAGCCATTAGGTGTCTGATAGTTTGTATACTTCTCCAACATGGTTAAGACGCTGAACTGCAAGCTGTGGAAGGTCAGTAGTTCAGCAGTTCGAGACCCGAGTTGCCGCATGACGGAGTGAGCTCCCGTCTCTAGTTCCAGTTCCTGCCAACCTAGCAGTTCGAAAGCAAGAAATTGCAAGTAGATAAATAGGTACCACTTCAGTGGGAAGGTAACAGCGTTCCGTGCACCTTGGTGTTTAGTCATGCTGGCTACATGACCACAGAAATGTCTTCGGACAACGCTGGCTCTTCGGCTTTGAAACGGAGATGAGCACCGCAACCCTAGAGTCAGATTCGACTGGCTTTCGAGCAAGGGAACCTTTACCTTTACCTTTTACCAACATGGCCACGCTATGCCTTAATGCTGCATGAAACCATGCGGGCTACCAATGCAGGGCCCTGGGCTAAGCAGGATCGCCCCTGGTTAGTACTTGGATGGGAGACCAGCAAGGAAGTCTGGCGTTGCTACACAGAGGCTGGCAACGGCAAACCACCTCTGGATGTCTCTGGCCCTGAAAACTCAGTGTGGTTGCTATACTTTTTTTGTTTTTTAAAGTTTTCTTTAATTAATCATTTCAACAAATACAGCAATAATACAATAATAGTAGAACAAAAATAAACAACCAACTTTCACTACATAACACTGAGTTTTGTCAATATATAGTTCTCTGTAACATTATCTCTTTTATTACAACAGGGCTATAAATTCACTATTTCTGTTATTTTCAAAAGAATTTTAGGTTTTCTAGATCAAAACACCATTTTCCCAAAAAAGGGTACCATTTCTCCAGGTAATTTGAAGTAGCCAAGGGGTTTTCTGATCTCCTAGTGTCTTCTGTTGTTATGTCCATAATGGCATAATCCCAGATTTTAGTAGGGTTGCCAAATCCGAAAAACATACCGGCGGGGGAGCGTCCTGCCGGTCCGGGAGCTGTTTGTGGAAGCGCGTGCGGCGCGCGCGCGCGCCGCCAGAACGTCACCAGAAGTGACGTCACACGCTGGGCGGGGCCACACCATTTGAGGGGAAAACAAAGAGTTTTCCCCTCAAATGGCGTGGCCCCGCCCCCAGCATGCGACGTCACTTCCGGGTTCCCCCTGGGCCCCGATTCCCCGGCGTCGGGTAACGGGCCTCCGGGGCGGGGGGAATTCCGCCCTACTGGGGGGGTTGGCAGCCCTAGATTTTAGAATACCAGGCTTCTATTGAAGGGGAGTTTGGCCTCTTCCAATTTGTGGCTATAATGTTCTTTGCGGCCAGTATTAGTATCGAAATGAGCTCACGTCGTATCTTGGGAATGTTTTAACTCCTGCCAAAGGTTTAGTAGGACTAGCTGGGGACTCTCTGGTAGTGTGTAGCCAGTTATGGTGTTTATATGTGTTAATACTAATTTCCAAAAGATCTGGATTTTTCTGCAAGCCCACCAACTACGAATACATGAGCCAGCTTCAGCACAGACCTTCCAGCACAGTGGTGAGTTTGGTTGCTATAAACTGGCTGTGAGTTGACAGCACTTTGCACCACCACTGATGCGGCAGGGCCTCTGGGAGGAATCAACAACTAGCTTGATCTTTGATTTAATGAAGGGCAAAGTGAGCCTCTCCCCTACTTTGCCCTTACTTCGTGTCTCCCTCTCCTTAGCCAGGACTGCCAAAGTTAGTGATGTGGTAGAGGAGAAAAGGAAGGTTGTGATGTACCAGCTGACTGCTACCACCCTATGTTAAAGTGGAAAGGGGCCATACAGACCATCTAGTCCAACCCCCTGCCCAATGCAGGAGCAGCCTAAAGCATCTCTGACAAATATTCGTCCAGCCTCTTCTTGAAAGCTGTCAGTGAAGGGGAGCTCACCATCTCTCTAGGTAGCTGATTCCACCTTTGAACCACTCTGACCGTGAAAAAGTTTCCCCTAATATCCAGCCGATACCTTTCTGCATGTAACTTAAACCCATTGCTTCGGGTCCTCTCCTCTGCTGCCGACTGGAACAGCTCCTTATCCTCCTCCAAATGACAGCCTTTCAAATATTTAAAGAGAGCAATCATGTCCCCCCTCGATCTCCTCTTCTCCAAACTAAACATTCCCGAGGCCCTTAGCTTTTCCTCGTAGGGCTCAGTCTCCAGTGGTATCGATGACAGAAATGTGGTATCAATGACAGAAAACCTGCCAGGAACATTCTTGTCCCCCCCTCCCCACCAACAACCCTGGGGTGGCCAGCTTGAGGCAATCTGGGGGGGGGGGTCAAGTTCTTCCAGCACGCTGCCAGTTGTTAGTCCCTCCCCTATGGCCATTTGCGCAGCCTTGTCTACTATCACTAGGGAGGTTAGTCCCTAGAGCACAAAATGATGCTTGGCAATTTAATATGGGCAGGATTGCTGCTGGCCCGGCCACACGCGACATGGCTCTGAAAGGTCTTAGCTTTTCTTTCACGTGCAGCCTTCCCGTTCCACAAGGTGTGTCTGGAGGGTTGTTTATATAAGATAAAATTTTCAAATTCACTTCCAGCCTAGGTGCTTGTTCTTTGGCTGAGTACTTTGGCAGCACATGCTTTATTTGTGTTTGTTTTTTACTTGTTATATTTACCCTCCTTTTTTCAGCCCAGATTAGCTTTCAAAGCAATTTACAACAGTTCTAATCTGTCACAAAGAAAGCAGTGTATGGTGTGAAGGAAACTCTAGCCCTGTTCACAAGTTACAGTGAATGCATGTACAATCGGTGTAGCGTACGCTTGATTTCTATTTCTGTGTGCATTGAGTAATTCTCATGTTACATTCCACACATGTACATGTGAATGTATGATTGAAATGGTACACTTATCCAAGTACTGGTCCTTGGTTTCATTTGCAAAATGGATACGTGTTGGCTCTTTCTTACAAACAGGTGTATGCATGTATGTGCAGACTGTACATGCGTTCACTGTAACCTGTGAACAGAACATCTCCATTGTGGCAGGGAACAGAAGTGGGCACAAGTTTAGTTTGGTAGGGTATTATTTTCTTTAATTTCCAGGTGCTTTTGCTAAGGCCTGTTGGGCTACTTTATTCTTTCTGTGTGTGTTTCTGTGTAAAGCCAATCGCAGAACCTTCCAAAAAAGAAAACAATCGTTCTTCTGATGATGGCAGAACCTTGTAAAACTGGCCCTTTTTCTAGCAGTGACGATGGGGCCATGGCTTAGACGACTGTCCATCACCCTCTCCCCTTCAGCTGCAGGTGGTTGCTAACTGCAGAGGTTTGCCCTCTCTTCGACTGCATATATAAGGGGCTTTCCTCCTAGAAGACTGCTACTGAAAAAGCCATAGGTACATGACCTTCTTCAAAAGTCTGTTAGAACCTGTTGTCCTGCTGAGAAACTGGTGCTGTCACTTGGTAGAGATGATGGAATAGGCAGGGGTCATTTCCCGCAGGAGCACACAGGAGCGGAGCTCTAGCAGTGAAGAGCCCAGGGGGCTGGCACATGCAACAAGCCCCGCCCTCTGCTCCCAGCAGCCCTCACTCAGAGCAAGAAGCAGCCAGGTAAGTTGCAGAGCCCCTCCCCCCCGGTCCAAAACAGTCCAGTGGCACCTTTAAGACCAAGTTTTATTCAGGTACAAGCTCTCCCTCCTCTGACCCAACCTCCCCCGCCCCCCCCCCCCCCCAATAGCTAGCAATCCAGAACAGTCCAGTGGAGCCTGAGCAGTGGATGTTGCCTTCCAGTGATGTCAGGGGGTGTGGCATATGCAAATAAGTTATGCTAATGAGCTCCTGCACCTCTGTTTCTATGAAATGACCCCTGGGAATAGGGATTGGCTTCAATATTAGTCCCATCACATTCTGCTTGTTGGTCCCACCAGTAGGGTTGGTCGGTCCCTCCTGGCCACTAGCAGGGGATTGTGGGTAGAATTGCCAGATCAAGGTTGGGAACAGGCCTGCAGCCACGGTTGTGCGCAGGGGGTTGGGACCCCACCAATCAGCACTAGGGTTTGTTGTGAAATCTGCCAGAATTCTTCTGCCAGTGAAAGAGGGTATTTCCTTCCCTTCACCGGCCTCCCTTCCAGGCTTTTCCAAGGAGGAAGAGAGTCTCTTTTCTCCTCTCACCTCCCTCCCGGGCTTTCCCTTTGCATTAATCTGGCGAACCAGGTTCGATTCCCCACTTCCCCACTTCCCCACTGGAAGCTAGCTGGGTGACCTTACTCAAGTCACAGCATTCTCAGCCTAAAAATAAGACTATCTCGCTACCTAGCAATGCTTCCTCTAAGCTGTGGAGTCTTGTGAGCAAAAATTCTACTTTGTGAGCTACTGGCATTAAGGTTGTGAGCGAGCGGTTTGGCTACTGCATAAAATTAGTTTGCTCTGGAGCCCTCCTTCTCGAGCAAAGACAAAAAATGTGTGAGCCAGAGGCTAAAAACCTGTGAGCTAGCTCACGCTAACCCAGCTTAGAGGGAACACTGCTACCTAGTGATGCCAAAAAAGAGCTAAAGCATCGGCAGCCGAACAGTCCCTCTGGGATCTCCTGGCTATTCCACACACAATGCCATATGCTGATTAATTAATTAATTGCACTTCGCTCCTGCACAAAGTGGTTGCCTCCGCTGTGCTCTGAAGCCCGTGACCTTAGCTTGCTAGCTTGTGCCAGGCATGGATGCCTCTGATCTGCAGCACTGCCGCACATTAAGGTAGAAACATTTTTTTTTGGGGGGGGACTCTATTTTAGCCTCAGTGGGGAGGGTTCAAAGGTGGTTGGAATCAGAGGGGGTGGGTGGCGGCAGCAGCCTCTGTGTTCTGCCTTTCACAAGTGGACTCGTGGCCATTTGACAGTGTGCGCTGGGGCCCACGCAGCTGTTTTGGCCCTTGAAAACACATAGGGTGAGGGGGAAAGAGCCCTGCACTACAAGCCCACACTGGATCGGGGCATCACAGCTTTTAAAATCAATGTAAAATGGTGATCCTGAACTGGTGCTGGCAACAGTTTGGCCTTCTTTTTTAACTTGGGCTCAGCAAGGTGGGGGAGTCAGTCTATTTTATCTGTAGAGGGGACCCTCCCCAGCTTCTCTTCCCATCTTTGTGAAGGAAAAAAGTTCTCCCTTCCCCTTACCTACCTGCTAGGCTGTAGCTGCAGAAAAGTGTGCCTGCACATACTCGCTAGGGTTGCCAACTTCATGTTGGGAAACTCCTGGAGATTTGGGGGATGGAGTCTGGGGGAGGTGGGGGAGGGACATTAGTCAGGTATAATACCATAGAGTCTATCCTTGGAAGTAGCCGTTTTCTCCAGGGGAAGTGATCTCCCTAGTCTGGCGATCACTTGTAATTCTGGGAGATCTCCAGACCCCACCTGGAGGTTGGAAACCCTGTTGCATTCCAACCCGAGTGCCTTTAAGGCCTTATAGCAAGTTAAGTGGAGCTGAACCAGAGCTTTTGGGGTGTGTGTGTGTGTGAGTGTGTGAGTTCAATGGAAGATGGTGTTGTGAGTCAAAAGGGACGTCCAATCCAAGGAAACGCACCTTCTTCTGTGACCTCTGTTAGCAAAGTCTCATTTCATGCTCAGAGGAAGAAACAGACACTTTTATGGTGATACCTTAGTGGGGGGGATTCCTAATATGCCAAAGGAGTTCCTGCTACAAAAAGAGCCCTGGAGACCTTAGTGGGGGGGATTCCCATTTGGCACACTGCAACCCAGGAAAGTGGAAGTGGGACGATATGGGGTTGGGGATCGTCATGCATTTACAAGACTCTGTTCACCATGAGTAAATAAAGGAAGGAGGTATTTGGTTTTAAACAAAATGGATTGCCGTTTAACCTTCTTTGTAGAATGATCCCTTGTAGAGACTTTGCACTACATCATGGCTCATCCATAGGCTGCAGTCACTTTCAATACACTTCCAGTGCACTTTCCGACTGGATTTTGCCAGTTCACACAGCAAACTCCAGTTGGAAAGTGCATTGAAAGTGGATGATTTAGTGTGTGTGACCGCAGCCATAATAAAGGAAATAAACAATGACCACCGCTGTACTAATTTGTGACCCCAATAAAATTTTTCTGGCTATGGGCCTGATCGAGAAACTCCTGGAGATTTGGGGGTGGAGCCTGGGGAGGACAGGGACCTCAGTGGGGCATAACACCATAGACTCCACCCTCCAAAGCAGCCATTTTCTCTGGGGGAACTGATTTCCGTAGTCTGGAGATGAGCTGTAATTCGGGGGATCCCCAGGTCGTACCTGGAGGCTGGCATCCCTGTCCACGAGCGTACCCAGGTGGTTATTAGGATGACACGGACGTGTGCATTTGCATAAAACATACTGTACGCCACAATGCGTTGTCTGTTTCTGGTGGCTTCTTTTAAAAAAAAAGAAAAGAAAATGTATCTATTTTTAAGCCCCATGTTTTGAATGAGAGAACAGGGCGGGGTGTGTGTGCCACAGGAGGGAGAGGCATGGCTGCAGGGGAAATGAGTAATTGCACAGATAAAAGCTGGAACACAAACCCTATTATCCATCAGTCTGACACAAGAGACAGCATTTTTTGTTGGGCGGGTATAATCGTCCTGCCGGAGTGGAAGTTTCTGGCATGATGTCACCCTTCTTTAATAAATCAGCCCCCCCCCCCCCTCCAGTCAAGACAAGATCCTTAGGCTTGGCCTGGCACCTCCTGTTTAGTCTGCACAAACACCGCCTGACAAAACTGGAGCAAACTTCACCTGCAGAACTTCTGTCTAAATGAAATGGGATTTGTGCCAGCTGGCCTTGCCCTAGCACAACTTCTGTTCCTTTCAGAGGGACATGTGCTGGGGGGAAAAATATTTGAAGCTTGGGATGTTTTACAGCACTAATTAATTAAAAAAAACAACAACAAACCCTCTACTAAATGCAGAACTGCTCTGACCTGGGTGGCCCAGGCTAGTCTGATCTCAGAAGCAAAGCAGGGTTGGCCCTGGTTAGTACATGGATGGGAGACTGCCAAGGAAGTCCGGGGTCAGTACACAGAGGCAGGCGGTGGCAAACCACCTCTGTTCGTCTCTCGCCTTGACAATCCTTCAGAGGTCGCCAGAAGTCACCTGCGACTTGATGGCACTTCCTGTCATCCCCAAGTGCGCAACTGAAGCATGAGGCTAGGATAGTTTCTATTTAAAATAAGGAAAAAGTGCAAACTTTTAACAAAAGGTCGTAGAAGGGAAGTTGTTAGTTGCACATCTCGCTTGACGTTCACAGGCTGCGAGCATTAGCCACACTACAGAGATGGATGATAGGCGGATTTTCCGGGCGCGATCACACCACAACATCTGGGAAGCGTAGAGCTCCCGTGGTGAACCCGAGGCTTCCCGCCTAAGATGCGGAGAAAAAAACTAGTACCTCCGAGGTACTAGTTTCCGGAAACCGCGGGGCAAGGGCTGGCGTCTGATTGCATTTCCGGTGGTAGTCCGTGGCATCCGGCGCCCGCCCATGTCCCATCGCAAACAGGTTCCCCCCCCAAGTCTCCACAGGACGCGCACAAGCACCCAACGGCGCATGCACACAAAGAGGAAAGCGAAAGTCCCATTGTTCCACAGAATCGCACATGCCGTTGGTGCGATTGCGCCGCGCCACTTCTTTGCCGCACCGCAGTATGGTTGTGTGATCGCCACCTTGCCTCTAACCACGGGACCCCAACGGGATGATCGGGCGGCCGCGCGTTATTTTGCTCCGGGCCAACCCCCCCCCCCCCCCATTTTCCAGCCCGTGTGACCGGGACCATAGATGATAAAAATGGTGCAAAAGTGCAAATTCACGTTTGAATTTTCACAGGCCTGATATTAATGACATGGATCTTTGTTGAACTGCGTGTCTGCACTTTCATTTCCTTGTTTGTTTCTTACAGTTTGCTAGGCAGAAGGGCTGACCTGTCCCCTCCCTTACAGAGTGCAAATTCCTGTCAGATTTCCTCAGTGCCTTCTGAAGCGTGCAAAATAAAAATCGGCACGCACCTTTCTGTGAGCATGCTATTCCACAGTCACGATTGCAAGTGTAGGATTTAGCATTCTCAGATACAGAGCACTGTGTGATTGGCAGGAAAAGGGTGTGAGCAGAATTTAGAATTCTATCAAATTCAGGAGCTATGCTAGACACGTCATATCTTCGGCTCACACTCACTGCTGAAGAAGTGATGTTGTGTTTGCAAGGACAGGAATGGCAGATGTCAGGTGCTTGTGTACAGTATTGGAATCCAAAGTGACAATCGGCGGGTTAGTGAAATCCCTGAGCCAGTGGTCTCTTGAACAGCTTCTCTTCCAAGGCCTCCCAGGCACTTGATGATCTCTTCTTTTTTACTTTCCAGGCTACAGTGTGACTGTCAGCACAACACCTGTGGAGGGTCATGTGATCACTGCTGCCCAGGTTTCAACCAGTTTCCCTGGAAACCAGCCACTACTGTCAGCGCCAATGAATGTGAACGTGAGTTGTGCTATCTGAAACTTGGATTGCTTGACATACATTTTCCTCTCATTTAAAGGGCAAACTTGATTTCACCTGATGTCCCGTGTTGGTCTGTGTTTCACATTCACGCAAGATTCAGAGACACAGATGACATTTGGTTCTCTCGTGCCACCATTTTACGTACTGAATTACTAATCTATGGAATTCTCTGCCCTAAGGTGTGGTGATGGCCAGTGGCTTGAATGGCTGTGAAAAAGGTGTAGATAAATTGGAAGTTCCATTGGTAGCTACCATGTTTCCCTGAAAATAAGACACTGTCTTATATTTATTTTTTCTCAAGAAGACACACTAGGGCTTATACCACAAATGCATAGAAATCCTGCTAGGGCTTATTTTTGGGGTAGGTCTTATTTTTGGGGAAACAGGGTATTACCTATGATAGCTAAGTGACATACCAGATGTTCAGAGACAGAATGCCACTGAGAGGCAGACAATTGGGGGAGGAGGTGGGGCTGAGGTTTTCATGCCCTGCCTGGGGGCTTCCCCAGAAGCATCTGGTTGAATACTGTTGGGACAGGATGTTGGAGAAGATAGACAGCTTGGTCTGATCCAGCTGGACTCTTGAAATGCCTTAGGTGTACTGGTTATAGTAGGAGTGTTATTTCTCCCTCATCATTAAGTTGTGTGTAAATTCTCTCTTCATCTCTCACTGGAGCTCAAGATTAATCATTCTGCATTCAGTAGGGTGGCCCACAAGGCCAAGCGAGATCACCTTCAGATGTACAGTCCCTTTTTCTTTTTAAAGAATGCAGCCATTATAAACCTGTAGTGGCTAGTCATCTATCTCTTTGGGATGTTCCTTTTGCAATGCAGTCATTCTGCCAAAGCTTCCAATCGATGCAGCGGTTAGCTGAAGAATGTATAAATCTGACTATGTACCATTAACTGTGTTTGTTTTGTAATCCCAGCCTGCAGTTGCAATGGCCATGCCTACGATTGTTACTATGACCCGGAGGTTGACCATCACAAGGGCAGCAAAAATCGTGATGGCCATTTTGAAGGAGGAGGGGTTTGCATCGACTGTCAGGTGAGGGTTAAGGAGCCAAAGAGCTCTCGTGTCTCTTGGACAGGGCCCGCTTGGAGTCACATGATGTCATCTGTGAGAAAACATGATCTCCTTGTCGTAGTTAGATTATCTCTCTGAGCAGTTCAGCTGGAAGGGATCTGAAAAGAAGGTAATCTACCTTCTTGAGTCGAGACATATCAGATCAATCCTGCCAAATTAATCCATCTAATTCAGAAGTCACTCAAGTTCACAGTGACAGCTGAGGCACAGATGGAATGGTAGGAGACCTGTTGCTGACTGACTTTATTTTTTTTTTTAGCATCACACAACAGGCATCAACTGTGAGAGGTGCATCCCAGGGTACTACAGATCCCCAGATCATCCAGTGGATTCACCATACATTTGCTATCGTGAGTATAGCCTCTTGTGTATATCTTAGGTACAGGACAGGATCCAAAGGTACCACATGTGGTATTCCTCACTTGGAGCTTTTCACTCCTCCCCATCTCACTGTCTTCCCGTCCTGAATGTCCAGACTCCTCTACAGCAGCACGGCTTGTGGAGTGAGGGTCTGGTAGGGGAAGGAAGAACTGATCACGCACTCGCCTATCAAGTGCACACATAAATATTTAGTGTGCACTTGCGGCCCTCTCTGTATCTTGTCATAGGTTCTGGCCTGTGGTTTCTACCGCTGGGATTGCTCCCGTGATGATGATGGTTTTGCTTTTTGTAACGCGTTAGTGGGACACATCTATTCATATTGTAAAACAGGGATCCCCAACATCATGCCTGTGGGCAGGGCTTTTTTTGTAGAAAAAGCCCAGCAGGAACTCATTAGCATAACAGGCCACACCCAACAGCTGAAACTCATTAGCATATTAGGCCACACCCTGCCACCACAGCTCATTAGCATATTAGGTCGCATCCCCCGGTTGCCAGAAGTGTGGTCATCCAGCCACACCCACCTTTTGCTTGTTATTCTGTTTACCTTGTTTGTTGTCAAAACCCAGGGCCTTTTTTTGTAGCAGGGACTCCTTTGCATGTTAGGCCACACACGCGTACTGTAGCCAATCCTCATGAGTTCCTGCTGTTGGGTGTGGCCTATTATGCTAATGAGTTCCTGCTGGGTGTGGCCAGCTTGGGAGCCAGCCGGAACTCCATTCCTGTGCGTTCCTGCCCAAAAATAGCCCTGCCTGTGGGTACCATGGCGACCGCTGATACCTGTTCTGGTGCTCACTAAATGTATTAAGAAAGTAAGTGTGACTGGGTGGGGTTTTTTTGCCCAGCAAGAAGTTTGAAGACATTTTTTAAAATTTTGCTATGGTAGCAGCTGCCGTCACAACACAAGGGTTTTCACTGTGTGACTTAAGGTAAGCTGTGGCAGCCATTTTGTGGCTGCCTCCACCTCCTGTGGCAGCTGTTTTTTTGGCAGCCATTTTGTGCACACAGGCTCAGAAAGATTGGGGACCCCTGTATGTAAAATAATGGGAGGAATTTTCTGGCAACATGTAGCTCTTTGGAAAATATTCAAGAAGGCAGGCTTGAAGACTGATTGGAAGAACTGGGGTATCTTACACCCTTAGCCAGCCGTCTGTGTCACCTTACTCCAGAGAAGCCCCATGAACCAAGGTGTGTTCAGTAACTTCAGACCAGCGCAGGGGATTCACGGACCTGTTATTCCTCCCTAGGTTGTAATTGTGACTCAGACTTCACCGATGGCACCTGTGAGGACCTGACTGGTCGCTGTTACTGCAAGCCGAACTACACGGGAGAGCTTTGTGACTCATGTGCAGACGGTTACGTGGACTTTCCGCATTGCTATCGTATGTATTGTGAACACAAGCGTGGGTCTTTCAGGCAAGGGTGGGAGGAGCCAAGCATAATTGGCGGTGGAAAGTACCTTCAAGTGGGCTACTTACGACGACCCTGTAGGGTTTTCAAGGTGAGAGACAGTCAGAGGTGGTTTGCCATTGTCTTCCTCCTTGTAGTGACCTTGGGTTTCTTTGGTGGTCTCCTGTCCAAATACTAACTAAGGCTGATCCTGCTTAGCTTCTGACATCTGATGAGATTAGGATAGCCTGGGCCATCTAGATCAGGGGTGTCAAACATGCGGCCCGGGGGCCAGATCAGCCCCCCCGGTGGGCTTCTGTCAGGCTCGCAGTGGAACTGGCTGTCTTCTGCTTCTTCTTCCAGTTCTGCAGCTGCTGCGTCATCATAGGTTTGCAGCTTACAGATACACACCTGAACAGCATACTCAAGATTGCAACAGACATTTTGATGCAATAATTCAGAGCAAGAGGTGTCAGTTATCAGACACTGTTAAATAAACAAAATATTGCAAGAGTGCTAATGTTTTAAGCATGTTTGTATTTTAAGTAAAAAAAAACATGTTTGTGTCCTTTATAAAGTTTATATCTCTGCTACCTGGCATTACATTTTATGACACACATGGCCCGGCCCAACAAGGTCTCATTTATGTCCGATCCGGCCCTCATAACATATGAGTTCGACACCCCTGATATAGATCAAGGTGAGCATCATTACTAGCTTGAATTTCAGACACTTTTAGTGGGAGGAGGGGATTAGGGCTATGACATTTAATCTATTAATTAACATTTTTGATTATCTTCCTCCCCTTTTTTTGTAAAAAAAAGCATCTTATGTATAATGAAAGTACGTATAAAAATTGCATATTTATTTATTTTTATTTATTTGTTTGACTTATATCCCGCCCTTCCCGCAAGCGGGCTCAGGGTGGGTAACAATAACAGAACACATCCAACAATTGAAACAAGTTATATGAGCACTAATTGTTAAAAACAGTTAAAATGAGAAAATATCATTCTAAGTAGCAGGAATTCATGGATCTTGCGACATTAAAAAACAGGCAACTGCTCTGTCAGTGAACAAGCATTCCTCCTTTCCCCTGTCTGTTAATTAACTAAAATGGATGTTATTATGGATCTAAGGCGTCTTAGGCAACAGTCCTAAAAGACGCCGTGACACTCCTTGTAAACAGAATTACGTATCACTACGTCTTTCAACTCCAAACTACCTACTTCATAGGATTGGTATGAAAGTGGATCCAGTGAAAGATGGATACAGGCCAGAAAAGCCCTTAATTTTTGAGCTGATGAGAAGAGGCAATGTATTCGAATCCAGAAGTATTTCTCTGTAGGGGGCTGGGCTTAGTTTAAGATCTTGCTGCTGAAGAATGTCTTCTTTGTTATGGAATTAACACTTGCATTGTCTTTTCCCTCCCTTAGCTGTGCCGGTTTTCTCTTTCAATGACACCGGAGAGCAGGTCCTTCCAGCTGGACAGATAATAAGTAAGCTTTTTGGGGGGTTTCCTTTTTTCTGATACATTATGGTTTACTATGCTTATTATTAACCTTTTATCATCATTTCAGCAGTGGCTTGCTTGTGGCATGTGCCTATTTAACAACGTCTTTTCCTTCCTGAACTCTCCGCCCACCCCAGACTGTGACTGCAATGTTGCCGGGACCAGAGCGAATGCCTGCCGGAAAGACGCGCAGCTTGGGCTGTGCTTGTGTAAACCCAACTTCCAGGGGACCCAGTGTGATCAGTGTGCCCCTGGGTATTATGGACCAAGTTGCCAGCGTGAGTAACCAAAGCCAGAGTGAAGGTTGTTCAGTCTGTTTCCTTCTTTTGACAACTGGGAGAGTGGGCTTTCTATTGTTAAAGCAAACGCACCATTTACTGAGTTTCATAAGCCAAGTCCTCTGCCTTTAAGGGCTTACAATCTAAAAACAGTGAGAAAAGCAACAGGTACTCATTTATTTTTCTGCTATCCCACCTTTCTTCCAGCAGTTTACATATTTGGTCACATCATGAGAAGACCAGAGTCACTAGAACAGACTATAAGGCTAGGAAAAATTGAAGGCAGTAGGGAAAGAGGAAGACCCAAAATGAGATGGATTTACTCAAGAAAGGAAGCTGCGGCTTTCTGTTTGCAAGACCTGAGCAAGGCTGTTTTGGAGGTCATTAATTTACAGGTTTGCCACGAGTTGGATGTGATTTGAGGGCACATAACACATACATAGGTTTCCTAGGAGGTCTCCCCTTCGAGGCACCAACTAGACCTCCTTAGCTTTAGCAAGGATACCGTATGTGCTTTCCAGCCATACCCTATGTCCCTGGGTTTCATGATATTAGACTTAGGGCTCCAAAAGACTGTCAAGTCACTAAGATGGACCTATTTCACTAAGAGAGCCAGTTTGGTGGTTAGGAGCATGGATTCTAATCTGGGGGAACCGGGTTTGATTCCCTACTCCTCCACATGCAGCTGCTGGTATGACCTTGGATCAGTCATAAGATCTTTCAGAGCTGTTCTCTCAAGGGCAGTTCTCCAGAGAGATCTCTCAGCCCCACCTACCTCACAGGGTGTCTGTTGTGGGGAGGGGAAGGGAAAGGGATTGTAAACTGCTCTGAGACTCCTCCAGGTAGTGAAGGGTAAGGTATAAATCCAATCTCTTCTCTTCTTCTTCTAAGGCATGCACCTCTGTTGAGCAGGCACTTACATTTTCCATGTTATTCAGGTTATGTCCTCTGAACAAAGTGCATCATGTGAAGATGCCCTTGATTGAGGGTATGGAATCTTCCCCATAGGGAGTCACCAGAAAGCTTTAACCTTGACTTAAGTGTACCTGACAAATGGGATAGTGGTACAGGGGCATGTGCAATACTGCGCATCAAAACGGTCATTCATTTATTTTCTTTTTCCCCACAGCTTGTCAGTGTTCAGGGCCTGGGAACTACGACGGTTCATGCAACAGTGAGACGGGCCAGTGTCTCTGTCGAGGTGGATTTGAAAGCTTCTCTTGTGATCAGTGTGCCCCCGGCTACTTCAGCTACCCTCTGTGTCAGCGTGAGTTCTCAGATGAGCTGTGGAGTTCGACAAGCTTGTGCTGTGCAAATGGCGTGCATTGTTGCTGTTTTCACTGTGGGAAAAACAGTTTGCTAGACGTCATGGGTTTGTGCATGAAGTCTTAGAACCGGCTTCCAGAAGGCAGGGCTTCCTTGTCCTTCCTTCCTGTTTCCTGTTCCTCACTTTCAGGAACAACTCAAATGGATTATTCCTTGCTTTCTTTTCTCCATGTCGTCATCTTGGTGTTGGACAAAACTGGAAGCAGAACAGATTTTGCCAAATAAGTGATTACTTGTAGAGCAATTCTTCGCCTGGTGAAATTTTTAGGTGCTAGGTGGGAACTTGATTCAACAAAAACGTATGATTGAAATGGCCATGCTTTTTGTAAACTTGTACCCCTGATGTTTTTACTGCTAGTTTGAAACCGCTTTTAATTGCTGTTTCCGATCTACTGCTTTTGTCCTAATTATTTGGTTATAATTTTATTATTAAAACCTCATGGTTAGTATTGTGAGTTGCCTGGGACATTTCTGGTAGAGGCGAAACTAGTAAATATTTGAAATAAGTAAATATAGGCTTGGATTCTATCCAGCGTGAGAAGAGTGGTAGTTTTAAAGTGTAACTTTCTAGCTCCCTACTGCAGTCATCTGTGGCCCCAAATTGTGCCCCTGTGGTTCAGTGACACCCCCCCCTTCCCCGAACACCATGGAGGCTGAAATAAGGAACTACAGTGGGAGAGGGGAATCAGGAAAAATTGCTCTGCCCTTATTCCATCTCAAGCGGAAAGGAAGCTTAGGATCTGAACCATAATCTGTTTTGCTGGGTCAGCCTGATAATAAGATTTTGCATTTCCTTTCTACAAAACAAAGCACAGTTTCTTGAGTAGGCGATGTCTAAATAAGCAACCACTTCTGACCAAGACTTTTTTTATATAGTTTGTTTCATCAACGATCTTCTGTGCAGTCCCACATGGGGGATTGTGCATGAGCCGGCCTGCCATTGGTGAGGATCTTACAGCTAAAAGCTTTCAGGGAATGCTGCACACTGGAGCCAGAAACGTGTTCCCACCCAGGGACCACGTGCTCCATGCAGCAGCACCCCCACTCTCAGTTCCTCTTTTGCCGCTGAAGGAGAAAGTTGTCTTTTTGGAGTCTCCCATCTTTCGCGTTAAGGAGGAATTGCTTCCCAGGTTCCCTGTGGTTGTTCTAGCTTCTGAGCTTGTACCATGGCTCAGAAAGCCCTTTTCAAAAAAATATACCTGTTGTGGGGTGAAGATGACCCAAACCGACAAACGTGACCTAAGTCTGTTTTGTTTGGGTGAAGGTCCCCACGTGTAAGGCCTGCCAGCACGTCATCCCCAAAGCTCGAGGGGATAGGGCATCAAAACTTAAAGCAACATTGTGGGAGAAAGCCCTCAAAGAATCGGAGCCGTTGTCCAAGCTGGCCCCAGAAAAAATTGTCCATTGCCACGTCCTCGGAATCATCGTGGTTGGATCTGCCTCCCGGGTCTGATCTGGGCCGTGCTAATTCTAATAGAGGGAAGAGGGCTTCATCTCAAACTTTGTCCCGGTAGATTGTCTCAACCATTAGGGCAGAGGTGTCAAACTCATTTGTCACAAGGTCTGGAGCTGACATAAATGTCACTTTATTGGGCTGGGCCATGTGTGCCATAAACGTAATGCCAGGCACCGGAGAAAGAAACCGTATAAAGGACAGCAGCTTGTAAACTCTAAGTTGGTGTATCCTCACTGCAAGGTCCCGTGGGCGGGGTGTGTGTGCAGAGGAAAACCCACATAGGCGAACTGGAGAGGCAGCAGCGCAGCGCTGGGCAGATGCTCCCACAATGCTTGACTGCTGCAGATCAGGTTGTTCTGCCATGCTGAAGCACCAATGGAGTGGCTCTGCCTACTCCCCCCAGTACTCCCTCCCTTGCATTAGTTGCTCGCGGGCCACATAAGAACCCTGGAGGGGCTGGTTCTGGCCCCCAAGCCTAATGTTTGACACCCCTGAATTAGGGAATGCTATGTTTTGGCCAGGTTGCCATGCCCGCTAAACAGTCACACCCATTCTATTAGAGCTGTAACTTCTTTGGCGGCTTTCTTCGATGGAATACTGTTGACGGAGATTTGCCAAGCTGCTACTTGGTCGTCAGCAGACACGTTCATATTACACTTTGGATCTGCAGGCAAGGTGAGAAGCTCGAGCGGGGAAGGCAGTACTTCATTCACTGTTAAAGTGAGGAGAGCTTGCCCCACTGCCTGGTGAGTAACCCGCTAGAATCCCCATGTGGAACTGCACAGAAGACCGATGATGAAAACAAACTTCCTTGTAGCTATTTTTCATCGAGTATCTTCAGTGCGGGCACACATACTGTCCCTCCTGCCGCACTGCATACTCTGGCTTCGGCAGCGCTAGAGGTACCGATGGTGGGGTCTCTGATGTGCAGGAGCTCGTGGTCCCTGGGTGGGAACAAGTTTCTGGCTCTGGGGCACTGCACCCCCTGGAGGCTTTTAGCTGTAAGAACCTCTCTGGTGGCAGGCCTGCTCATGCACAGTCTCCCATATGTGCCTGCACAGAAGACACTCAACGAACGATAGTTACAGGTAAGTGCAACTTTGTTTTATAGTCTGCTTTTCTCTCTGAGACTCTAGGCAAGGCACAGAAATTAAGAACAATGTAATGAGGATAGTATAAAGCATGAAGAAAGTACCTTAAAACGGGATTACAACTTTGAAGAACAGTTCAGCAAAACAGTGTAATATCGTATAATAAAACCATGCAAGAAAACTGGATCACAGAATTAAAAACAAGGCATCACATACCAGAAACAGTTAAATGAAAATTGTCTAAAATTTCCAAAGACATTTAAACTGCAGCCCTTTCTAAAAATGCCCCCTTGAACAGTTCCATTTTACACGTTGCATGGAATGGTAGAAGTGTGGGAGCCCCCTGAGCTCAAGGAAAGGCTATGTGTATGCATTACCCTCTGGAATACTCAGAAGCCCATCCTGCCTGCCTGCCTGCCTGCCTGCCTGCCTGCCTGCCTGCCTGCCTGCCTGCGTGTAACATCACCATCGGAAAGAGTTGGTTTTCCTGGGATTTTCGTTGTCAAGAGCCCAGCATTCTGAGCCCCGTGTCTTCTTTCCCTCTTAGTTTGTGGCTGCAGTGCTGTTGGGACATTGCCGGAAGGCTGTGATGCTTCTGGCAGGTGTTATTGTAAACCTGAATATGACGGTCTTCATTGTGACCGGTGCAGCTTTGGATATCATTCCTACCCTCACTGCCAAGGTATGCCAGTTTGTGAAAGGGTTTGCTAGGGAGAGGGTTGGAAAAAAGGGTTGGGCCTAAGGAAGAAGTATCCCTTTACATGGGAAGACCTCGAGAAAAGTCATGCCCTTGTTCAGGACTTTTTCGGGCAAGATCTAGGCTATACATATTTTCCATTTTCCATCCACTTGGTTCTGTTTATTCATCCTCACTTAATACAGTTTATGGCAGGTCTAGAGGAAGACAATGGCAAACCACCTCTGCTCGTCTCTTGCTTTGTAAACCCTATGGGGTTGCGATAACTTGGCTGTGACTTGATGGCAGTTTCCACCACCATCAGTACATGGCAGGCAATGCTCCCTCTAAGCTGTGGAGTCTTGTGAGCAAAAATTCTACTTTTGTGAGCTACTGGCATTGAAGTTGTGAGAGGGTGATTTGGCTACTGAGTAAATTAGTTTGCTCTGGAGCCATCCTTCCGGAGCTAAGACATAAATGTGTGAGCCGGAGGCTAAAAAACTGAGCTAGCTCACACTAACTCAGCTTAGAGGGAACACTGATGGCAGGCCTTTTGCAGAGTGTCTCCTTATGAAACCCGTCCCGAGGTCCTGATCCAACAGTGGTGGGAAATGTGGCAGCCCTGCAGAGTTCAAGACAAGAGATGAACAGAGGTGATTTGCCATTGCCTGCCTCTGCAGACCAACCCTGGACTCCTTGATGGTTTTTCATTCAATACTCACCAGGACTGACCATGCTTAGCATCCATAACAGGACTAGCTTGGGCCATCCGTGTCTGGGTCCTAGCCCAATATGAATTCCTTTTTTAAGCGGAATAGTAAAAAGCCTAGTAGCACCTTTAAGACTAGCAAACTTTATTGTAGCATAAGCTTTCGAGAAACACAGCTCTCTTCATCAGAGGCATCTGATGAAGAGACCTGTTTTTCTCGGAAGCTTATGCTACAGTGTTAGTCTTATGTTAGTCTTAAAGTTGCTACGGGGCTTTTTACTATTTTGCAGCAACAGACTAACATGGCTAACTCCTCTGGATTTTTGAAGTGGTATTCTGCTCCAGCAAGCTGAAATGCTGTTTTCCCCCCCAAACTAAAAGATTTAATTTATATGTTGGAAATGTTCTGCATTTTATGCTGATTTCCCCCACCCCTGGTGGATGTGCCCAAAAGTATCTCAGTACTGGTCATGAATTATATTGGTTATCCAATCGGTCATGGAAGGCAGATTACCCTCGGATCCAGTATTGATTTTACCGCAATATGTTCATGTAAAATGTTCGGTATAATATTAGACCATTGTTAAAAAAAATATATTGTTAGCTACTAAAATAAGGTCGGGCAAAATATCAGGACTCATCTGTACCTTCAGTCCAAGAATGGCTTAATAAGACTTTGGATATTGTGCTGATGGACAAACTTTTCGGAAATGTCCTTTCTAGTGTGGGAGTGCTCTTTTCCAACAAATGTCCAACAAAAGTGGACCTTATTTCTTGATTTTTTTTGGGGGGGGGGGAACAGAACTATTTTCTTCAGTGATGTAACTTTAATTTGGTTGTTGGAACCTACAGCTTGCTTATGGTGATCCCGTAGGGTTTTCAAGGCAAGAGTCATTCAGGGGTAGTTTGTCATTGCCTGCATCTGTGTTGGGATCCTGGACTTCCTCACTGGTCTCCCATCTAAGTACTAACCCGGGCCAAACCTGCTTAGCTTCTGAGATCTGATGAGATGGGGTGAACTTGGGCTATCCAAGCCAGGTCACTATTGCACTAAATAATAAAAAGGCTAATACAGAAATCTGTTAAACTCTAGGAAGAAGGGAAGCTTTGTACTTGTTTTAGAAGTAATGCTTCACAGCCATTCCATGTTCTTGACCTTTGATTTGTTTAGAACCAGTGCAGTGCCACCTAAGTAAATTTTCCAGACATATCAAGGGTATTTTCGTGTCAGTCCCTCACTTCCCATTTCTCCTTCTCAAACCCTCTTACTTGTCTTTCATTTGCAGCTTGTTCCTGTGACCTCCGGGGCTCTGTGGACAATAACTGTAGCCCGGTTGGTCAGTGTCAATGCCACTCAAACTACATAGGCCATACATGCAACCAGTGTGCATCGGGCTTCTTTGGGTATCCTACCTGTGCAGGTCAGTCGTCAGATGTCACCTTGTTTTTTGTCAGCACAGAAAGACTTTGCTTTAGACATACTGCATGTTGTACTGCATGTTGCCATTGACTCAGCAATCATTCCTGTTCGCTTGGATCCCACCATTCCATTCCCGTGTTATTGTTTGAGCTTCTGGCTTTGCTGTCACTTAAAAACAATAAAAAAACAAAAGTAGAGAGGAGTTTAACAGGAAAACACTGGCTGGCAATGATCAAGGATTTAAAAGGCAGTATATAGATGAGAAGCATTTAAAAATTGTCATCCTGTTGAAGAAGTTGCAATATATGATGCAGTCTTTGTGGTGATCTGGTTATAGGTTTGATTCCCCACTCCTCCACTTGCACTTGCTGGATGACCTTGGGCAAGCCATAGTTCTGGCACAGCTGTTTTTGAAAAAAAGAGCAGTTTCTGTCAGAGCTCTCTCAGCCCCACCTACCTCACAGGGTGTCTGTTGTGGGGAGGGGAAGGGAAAGGAGTTTGTAATCCGCTCTGAGACTCCTTTGGGTAGTGAAGGGTGGGGTATAAATCCAATCTCTTCTTCTATAGGGTCTTGTGTGGCCTTTTGGTTTCATATGATCCTTTCCACCTCTTCTGGCTGGAGCATTTCACCCCACACAAAATTCAAAGTCCTGCTTCAGCTTTCCCTTGTTATTAGTGTTGAAAGGGCTGTCAAGTCACAGCTGATTTATGGTGACCCTGTAGGGTTTTCAAGGCAAGAGAGGAACATAGCCCCCGGTCACACGGAGCATTAGCCACGCTAGAGGGACGGAAGATAGGCGGATTTTCCGGGCGCGATCTCACCCCCACATCTGGGAAGCGTGGAGCTCCCGTGGCTCACCTGAGGCTTCCCGCCGAAGACGCGCGGTAAAAAACTAGTACCTCGGAGGTACTAGTTTCCAGAAACTGCGGGGCAAGGGCGGGCGTCTGGTCGCGTTTCCGGTGGCATCCGGCGCCCGCCCATGCCCCATTGCGAAAAGGTGGGGTTTTTTCCCGAAGTCTGCAGGGATGCGCACAGGCACCCAACAGGGCACGCGCATACTTCAAGTTAAAAACAAAAACACAACCCCGTTTGCCATGCTGCACCGCTTCTTTGGCGCGTCGTGTGATCGGCACCTCCCCCCTAACCACAGGACCTCGACGGGACCGCAAGGGGACACCTGATCGCGCAGTTGCGCGTTATTTCACTGCGGGGCAAACAGCCACGCCTCCCCCCTGCGATATCTGGCCTGTGTGACCGGGGCCATAAGTGGTTTACCATTGATAGCCTCTGGGACTTCCTTGGTGCTCTGCTATCCAAGTACTAACCAGGGCTGACCCTGCTGAGCTTCTGAGATCTGGTGAGATCACACTAGCTTGGGCCACCCATGCCAGAGGTCTCTTGTTATTATGGGTCCATGTGTTGCCAATTACAAAATTACATGTTAAGTGTAATCAGACCATGCGTTAAGGCTGGTTAACCTGTGCACATTCACCCTGTGATGACTGCATCAGAATGTTCGTGTCACATTGGCTACGGTATGTTTCAGTTCACACAGTTCAGCTCCCTGTTAAGTCTGCAGTAGCAGTCTAATGCAAGCGAGATCAAGTGATGGACTTGCATGTGTGACTCAGCCCTAAGACTCCATTCTACAGGCGTTATTAGCCACTCTCGTTGCATCCCAGTTGACACATTTGCTGATCGCCAGTTGTGCAGTTGTTCTCCGTTCAATTTCCGTGCTCCTTAACAAAAAACGGCTCCGAGTTTCAGTGTCCCTGTACGACCCCTTTGATACTTTCAAACGCTTTCCCATTCCGCCCACCCTGCCTTCTTCCTCTCTGTTAAATGTGGAAAAACTGGTCCATAGCCAACTGACTTTGTGTTGGTTGCCAGCGTTGAGGTCGGCAGTATGCTTTTGAAGAAGCTGGAAAATTAGATCAAATGGTCTTGTCAGGAGCCAGGGGGCAAGGACATTTCTTTTTTTGACCCTTGTTAATTGCAATCTTGAAAATGCACTGTGCAAGTACTGAGGGAGGAACAGAGGCACAAAATAGCAACAGGGTTTCAAGATCGTAAATTGCAGTCGGCGTAATAAAACAATAAAACGTTTCCCTTTTTTACAATGAAACTGTTGCTATTTACAAAGCACTGGAGGGTTGCCAGCATAATCCATTATGGGTATCCAGAAAGCACATGCAGGGAAATGTCAACAAGTAATTTTTTTAAGTGAGCAAATCCAAGTGATTATTTGTTGGAATGGGTATTAAGTAAACAACAAAAATAGGAAAAATAAATACGTTCTGATGTGTATACTTCGATTATTTGCCTGTGGATCTGGTGCATTTTATTTGAAATTTTGTACAGCTCCAGCAATTTTCTGCACGCTAGCATTATGCACTTCAGGAAAAAAGAAATGTCTAAGCTGTTGATTTATTTGAAAACATTTGGGTCTCTCCAAAGTAGATGAGCAGTTCAGGCTACGCGGTTTATAAAAGTGGAATGTTAAAAAGAGAATGTAAACCTATTTTGATCAGTGGCTTAATTCAGACATCATGTTCTGATCCTCGAAACCAGCGTCTTGTACATGATGTCTCCCAAAAGATTGCGTGCTTTCTCTTACATGCAAAATAGTAAGTGAAATCCCCTTAGTTCTGATTGTGTGCGTAGTGTAAAATCTAGTTGCCACATGAAGAATTTGAAGGCACAGCGATAACTGTGAAAATCTCCATTTTTAAAAGTAGAAAACAAGTTCCTTAGGACACGTTATAGTGGCGGGGGGGGGAAATCATGGAAAACAGTTGGGCCATTGCAGGGCCACATTTGCCACACACAATGCCTGCAAGAAATGTGCCACCTTTTATCTGAGTGTGCTCCAAGCAAGTAGTGGTTCTGATGAGAACTGTGGAAACAGTAGCTTGGATCCTAAAGTCCTGTGCATGCTAGATAGCCTCTGCCGTGAAGAGTGCTTCCTCTTGTGCACAAAATCTGTGGTTTTCTGTGAGCCTTGTGCAAGCACAAGTGCCAGTGCGCAAAGAAGTGCACTCCCCAGCAGAGGCTGTCTTATACACACGGAACTTGCTCATAGGATCCAGGCCAGCCGTCCTAATCCATAGAGTCCTGTGGGCAGAAGTGGACTGGGGCCACATAGCTTGCGTGCAGTCAGCCAAAGGGCTGATGCAGCAATGGAATTCCATCACGAATTGTGATCTTTTTGGTTTAGGGAAACTACCACTCGTGTTTCTGTCTGGCAAGCAATGCCGACTAAGTTTTCTAGGTTGTATGGATCGTCATTATTCTAATACATACTTTTTTTGGTCATGACTTTGACTGCCTTGCCTCTTTGCATCCACTTCAGCTTGCCACTGTTCTACGGAAGGCTCTCTTCACGGCACATGTGATCAGGAGACTGGACAGTGTGCCTGCCGCCCCAGAGTGACCGGACAGCGCTGTGATACTTGCATCCCAGGGGCTTATGGATTCCCACAGTGTGAAGGTAGCTCTGCCCGCCTGGCTCCTATTCTACACTTACAGCTTACAGCATCTCTGATGCTGGGTCTACCTTGGCGCTCAGGACACTGAGCGTCACTGCTGATTTGTTACAATGGTATTCATAGTGAATAGCACTAAAACAAATGCCCCAAATGTTACTGAATTTGAATGCAGAGCTCATCATTGGATGGTTTCCAAGCACCGCTAAACATGCAGAGCTCATCACCGGATCATTTCCAAGCCCTGCTAAACAATGTTTTTTTGTTTTGTTTTATTTATTTATTTTATTTCTTTATCAGATTTATAACTCGCCCTCCCAGCCGAGGCTGGCTCAGGGCCACTTACATAAAAAGATAAAGCGCATCAATAACAATGTAAACAATCCTAAAATCATCTAAAACAAACCAACATTATAAGCTGCTATACACATTGGGTGATACTGGTGGTAGTCATATTATTAAAACGATGGTGGCCATCAATCAGTAATACGCCCATATATCTTATCCTTATGTAGCTGGCACAGGCTGTTGTTAAGGGCTCCAGGGGACGGGGTTCTCTTTCAGCTATTGGTGGCGGCTCCTTAGTTGAAAGCCTGGTGAAAGAGCTCCGTCTTACAGGCCCTGCAGAGCTGCATAAGGTCCCGCAGGGCCCTGATCTCTCCTGGGAGCTTATTCCACCAGAACGGAGCCACTACTGAGAAAGCCCTGGCTACAGCCAGCCTGGCATCCTTAAGGCCAGGGAGGGCCAGTTGATTTTGTGACCCTGATCGCAGTGCTTTCTGGGGAACATGTGGAGAAAGGCAGTCCCTCAGGTATTTTATTTAATTTTATTTAATTTTCGACTTATATACCGCTCTGGCCCCGAAGGGTCTCTGAGCGGTTTACACAACTGTTTATACCTAACTAGGGCCACATTATTTGTATGGGCGGTGATAACCTACCAGCACCCCGGCCGCGGGCTCAGTTGTTATTCAGTTCCTGGCTCGGCTGTTGTTCAGTCCCTGGCCGCTCTTCGGCGCTTCACTTCCTGGAGCCCGGAACAGGTCTTAATCCGCGGCTCCTTCTGGTATGTAGGCCCCTGACCATGAAGGGCTTTAAAGGTGAGCACCAGCACCTTGAAGTGAATTCAGTATGCTATCGGGAGCCAGTGCAATGCTTTCAGCATAGGTTGAATGTGCTCCCGTTTTTGGAGGCCTGTTAGAAGCCTGGCTGCAGCGTTTTGCACTAGCTGTAGCTTCCGGATTTGTGATAAGGGCAGCCCCATGTAGAGAGCATTACAGTAGTCCAATCTCGAGGTGACCATTGCATGGATCACTGTTGCCAAGTCGTTGCATTCGAGGAAGGGAACCAACTGCCTGATCAGACGAAGATGAAAAAAGGCTGACTTGGCAGTGGCTGCTACCTGGACCTCCATTGTTAAGGAGGCATCCAGGAGCACTCCCAAGCTCCTAACCTCCGGCGCTGGCACCAATGGTGTCCCATCGAAGGTTGGGAGTGAGATCCCTAACCTTGGCCCGCCTCAGCTCAGGCACAGGACCTCTGTCTTTGTCGGATTCAATTTTTTAGTCGTTGAACTCTGATGTGGAGGAGCAGAGGTCAGGAAGTAGCAGATGGGTACACAGTTGGAGTCAGAAGTCCAAATCTCGACATGAATGTATTTTCTGTGCACTCAGACTCATTATGCCTCCCACCACCCACACAAACTTCAGTTTTCTCAACTCTGAAGTTAAGCGCATTAGGTTCCTATGTCAGTAGCTATCTTCGCTCATTAGCCACCCCATCATATTTATGAATATAGTTCCAGGTGGGTGGCCGTGTTAGTCTGCAGTAGCAGGTAGTAGAATAAAGCCCGAGTCCAAGTAGCACCTTCAAGGCCAACGAGACCATTCTCTGATGAAGCCGATTACATTTTGCATTGTGCCTCTGCATCCTGACTCTCTTCTTTGTAACACCCCCTCCGAACTTCTGACCTGGATATAAGGGCTGATGGTGTTTCCTTCTCCTTTGTATCTCAGGAAGAGATAGGGTTGCCAAACCTCCTGGTTTGCCAGGGGTCCCCCGTTTTTTTTTTGGGGGGGGGTTACCCGCCGCCGGACAGATGGCCGGCGGGGGAAGCCCCACCCCCAACACCCACAACCACCCCTCTCTCTCCCTTTAAGTGTGTGGAACCCGTGTTTCCTCCCAGGCCTGTGTTTCCTCCCAAGCCCGATCTCCGCTTGAGATCAGGCTCGCAGGGAAATGCCAGCTTCGTGCATTTAAAAGGGAAACGCAGCTGCTCTTAAAGGGGAAACGCCGGCTCCTGCTCTTAAAGGGGAAACGCCGGCACCTTTAAGTGCAGGGAACTGCCGTTTCTGGAGATCCGGTGCACGGGCAAGTGGGGGGGCGGCGGCGGACGTCCCCAACGTGACATCATCATGTTGGGGATGCCCCACCCCCTCCAGGAACGCCCCCAAAGTCCCCCGCTGGGGGTGGAAGATGGACTTGGCAACCCTAGGAAGAGAGTTTTGACTCCCAAACACTGTTACCTTGGATAATTTTGTCAGCCTTTAAGTTGCCCCTGGAATTGAAATTGTGGCCCATTGGTTAGCACATCATCCCAGGAACTGCACATGGTAGATGCAGTCCCCCTCCTAAAAAAAAAAAATCTGGTCTTATTTATGTTTTTTTCCCTGTCACAGTGGGCACTTGTAATCCTGCGGGGCTTGAAGATGCAGATCCTTCCTCGCCAATGGTGAGTATATCCCAAGCTTGTAGATACTGTAGGACACATTGAATATTTGTGAAGCGTGAAAATGGGCAGTTCCACATTATCACATGAGCCTGCATGACCACTTGTTCCGTTCAATATCCACTTCCAAATTTCTTTGCTCCTTCCTCCTCCACAGAGGATATGTCTATCAGTGGCTACTAGCCATGGTGACATAAAAGAAGCTCCACATTCAGAGACAGTAAACCTCTGAATATCAGGCACATGAGGCAACATGAGGGGAAGCTCTGTTCCCTGTTCATTGGCCCTCCAGAGTTACTGGTTGGCCCCTGTGTGAGACAGGATGCTGGGCCATTGGTTTGACCCAGCAGGGCTCTTCTTATGTTCTTTTGAAAGCCTTGGCCTCTATGACCGGTTGTTGGCCCTCCAGAGTTACTGTTTGGCTCCTGTGTGAGACAGGATGCTGGACTAGATAGACCACTGGTCTGATCCAGCAGAGCTCTTCTTACATTCTTGTGAAGGCCTCGCACTCTATGACATGTTGTCGGACCTCCTGGGGAACTGGTTGCCCACTGTGTGAGACAGGATGCTGGACTAGATGGACCACTGGTCTGATCCAGCAGAGCTCTTCTTACATTCTTGTGAAGGCCTCGCACTCTATGACATGTTGTCGGACCTCCTGGGGAACTGGTTGCCCACTGTGTGAGACAGGATGCTGGACTAGATGGACCACTGGTCTGATCCAGCAGAGCTCTTCTTACATTCTTGTGAAGGCCTCGCACTCTATGACATGTTGTCGGACCTCCTGGGGAACTGGTTGCCCACTGTGTGAGACAGGATGCTGGACTAGATGGACCACAGATCTGATCCAGCAGGGCTCTTCTGATGTTCTTAGGAAGGCCTCGGCCTCTGTGCCCTGCTTTTGGCTCTCCAGGGGAACTGGTTGGCCAATGTGTGAGACAAGATGTTGGGCTAGATGGACTAGTGCTGTGATCCCACTGGGCTCTTCTTATGCTCTTCTCCCTCATTTTTCCTTTTCAGGGGTCCTGCAAATGCCGGGCATATGTGGAAGGCTCATCTTGTGATAGGTGCAAGCCACTCTACTGGAATCTGACTCCAGATAACCCATTTGGATGCATGAGTAAGTAACCATCAGTTTCTTCTTGAAAACCTTAAGGCCTGAACTGGTTTATCCCAACCATTGTCACAATGTTTAAAGTTCAATGTGGTTCATGTTTCTTCTCCTCAAACATCAGAATAGGAGAGTATGAACAGCTACAAGGAAGATATTTGGGCAGGGGCCACTGGTCAACAGAATAGCTCCGAAATCCAAGACTGTGTCGGTTTGACAGTTTGGCAATGGGGCATTACTAAATTCCCCTTCCCGGTCCCTGGAATGTCTAGTTAAGGGATGTCAAGCAGCCAGGCTGGGGGAAATCTTCTGTCACCAGCTGTGGTGAGCCATGGATTGCACCAAGTTAGAAGGGCTGTTGGTTTTTGTGAGTTTGTGGCAACTCCTTGTGTCTTAAAGATTCTGCAGTAACGAAAAGCTCCCTCAGAATAGCTCAGCTGTTCACAGATCACGGAAGGAGTTAACAGCAAAGGAGCCGTCTTGAGGCTTTCATGTTGGTTTGCTTGCAGCCCTGGCATGGAGGTCTGTCACAAAATCTTTACATGGCAAAATGTATACCCCGACTTTCTGTCGTCATAAGGACCACCGAGGGGGCTAAACATTATAACATACCCTGATAAAGTGACATCTTAAAAACCATTTAAACCAACAAGAAGCATAGCATTAAAAGAATTAAAACCAGGGCTAAACCACACATACAAACACATAAAAATAACAATTGGGCAGAAAAGTGACTGAGGGAATGCCAAACAAAACAAAAGAGTCTTCATTCACTGGCAGCAGCAATTCCCCCTGGGTAGAGAGTTCCAGGGTCTTGGTGCCACAACTGAGAAGGCTCTCCCCTGGGTTGCCACCCACCTAATCTCAGAACTTTGGGAGCACCTGAAGCGGGGCCTCTGCAGATGACCATAGTGATTGGGTGGGTTCATAAAAGAGGGCCCAGTCCTTTGGGTATGTTGATTCCATCCCACATAGGACTTTAAATGTCAACACCAGTGCCTTGATGGACTGAAGACCCCGAAAGAAGGACTAACTTTCTGTTCCCCTCAGGCTGCCAGTGCAACACAGCGGGAACAATTGCAGGCGTCGCAGAGTGCCAGCAAGTAAGTTTCCTTCCATGTGCCAAAATCCATTGCCACGTCCTGTGGGCAGAAGCTTTTACCGAAGTGTGCCAGTTGCCCTTCAGCTGGAGCACAGAATTCCGAATCTGGTGTAACCATTGCCTTGCAGAGTGGTATTTTTGTTTCTTCTAGAATCTTTGAAAGGTACTGTGTGCCAGATGACGGGCAACATTTGCGGGATATTTTACTTCCATAGTGCTGTCCTAAGCAGAGTTAAGTCCATTGAAATCAGTCAGCTCAGAAACATGTAACTGTGCTTAGGCTCAGGTGGGTAGCCGTGTTGGCCTGAACGAATAGAACAAAGTCTGAGTCCAGTGGCACCTTTAAGCCCAACAAAGTTTAATTCTGCGTATAAGCTTTTGTGTGCATGCACACTTCTTCAGATGTCTAGGCTGTCACTGTGCAATGGTATTGTTATTCTTGGAGCTGTGGTGGCTCAAGTGGTTAAGACGCTGAACTGCAGGCTGTGGAAGGTCAGTAGTTCAGCGGTTCAAGACCCAGGTGCTGCAAGACAGGGTGAGCTCCTGTCTCTAGTTCCAGCTCCTGCCAACCTAGCAGTTCGAAAGCAAGAAATTGCAAGTTACCTTTACCTTTTATTGTTATTCTAGAACAATAATGATAACTTGAGTACAGTAAACGAACAAGCACTGTATAAATAACGCAGACCATGGAGTGCACAAAGGTCAGGCAAAGGAAAATTATATTGTAACAAAAGCAAAACTAATTGTTATTGTTATTAGTTTTGCTTTTGTTACAATATAATTTTCCTTTGCCTGACCTTTGTGCACTCCATGGTCTGCGTTATTTATACAGTGCTTGTTTGTTAATTGTTATTCTAGAGACATTTAACTAACCAGAAAAAACAAGGCATGACTTTGTTTCTCTGTTGGTGTCCAGATCTTTACTGTGCAGTACCCGTCATGTTTTCCATCGTCAGTAGCCCCGACCTGGATAGTGCAGGCTAGCCCAGCCTCGTCAGATCTCAGAAGCTAAGCAGGGTCGGTGGCTCTGGTTAGTATTTGGATGGGAGACCACCAAGGAATATCAGGGTCGCTGTGCAGAGGCAGGCTGTGGAAAACCAGCTCTGAACATCTCCTGCCTTGAAAACCTTACGGGGTTACCATAATTTGTTTGTGACTTGATGCTCCCCCCCCCAAAAAAAAAGAAAAAAAAGAAAAAAAGGCAAGGGCTAGAGCCAAAGTTTTTATTACCCTTTTTGCTTTTTGAAATTGTAAAATAGAGCAGTTATTGTGACGGTGTGTGTCCCGTGTCCCCTTTCAGAGTTTTTGCCCTCCTTGTCTTTTCTGTTCGTACACATAAGACTGGGATCTCTGAAATTGTGAAGCTCTTGCTGGTTGCTTACGATGTGCAATTGGTCTCTCGTAGGGTGATGGGCACTGTTTCTGCAAGCCCAACACTTGTGGCCAGTTCTGCTCAGCGTGCAAAGAAGGATACTACAATCTGGCGAGTGGGAATTACTTTGGCTGTCAAGGTGCGTCCTTTTTACTCTATGACAGCATACTTGGGTAGCTATTGAATGGCAGTATAAGCCATAAGAGCTATCTCTTTGAGCTGTGGGGCTGATGGCCAGCTGATTGGAATGGAGAGCATTCAGTTGCAACAGTTTGAGGACTTTGCGATTTCAGCTTGATGAGGATAAAACACGAGGAAGGAAAACGGTGGCCATGGAGTCAAGGTTCCATATGTGGACTGTCTGCCTCTTTTAAAAATCCTAGGTTTGAATCCTATGAATGAATTCCATGCACACTAGACAGGCTATGCCAAGGATGCTTCCTCTTCTGCTAAAACTTTCTCTGCACAAGATCTGTGGCTTTCAGTGGAAAAGGAAGCACACTCTGCAGCAGAGGCTATCTAGCTCACACAAAACATTCCTGCCTGTGCAGGAAAGGCGGGATATAAATCGAAAATAATAAAAAATAAATAAATACAAAATTATTTCATAAGATCCAGTCCTCAACAATGTGGTTATGATTCTACATTCTTCTCCTCCTGCGGTTCTTAAGCTTTTGTGTATTGCAGGACATACAGCGCTATCTGTTTTTTATGTGATACCTAGTTTCTTTGCATTTTTATGGTGAGTTTCAAATGTTTTTCCCTCCTTCCAGATGTTGCCAACTTTGCACACAATTACTGGAACCCCCTGTTTTTATGTCATACTTAATGTTTGCTAAGGTAGTCTTTGAAACAGGAAGTGCAGAATCTGGGCTGCGGTCACACGGGCAGGAAAATGCAGGGGGGAAGCGTGGCTGTTTGCCCCGGGGCAAAATAACGCGCGGTTGCGCTAGCAGACATCCCATGGAGGTCCCGTGGTAGGGGGGAGGTGCCGATCACACCACAATCCTGCAGTGCGGCAAAGAAGCGCCGCGCCGCGGCAAACGGGTGGTTTTTTTTCTGTACACTGACGTGTGTGCATGCCCCGTTGGGTGCTTGTGCGCATCCCAAGGACAATTGAGGGGAAAAAACCCCCCCTTTTTTGCGAGGGGACATGGGCGGGTGCCGGATGCCATGGGATTCCACTGGAAACACGATCACGCGCCCGCCCTTGCTCCGCGGTTTCCAGAAACATGTACCTCCGAGGTACTAGTTTTTTACCACGCATCTTCGGAGTGAAGCCTCGGGTGAGCCACGGGAGCTCTACGCTTCCCAGATGTGGCGGTGAGATCGCGCTTGGAAAATCTGCCTATCTTCCGTCTCTCTAGCGTGCCTAATGCTCCGTGTGACTGCAGCCCTGGAATAGATTCTCTTTAAGGGATTTTAGTGGGTTTGGTGCAATGCCAGATCAAGGAAGCGGAAAACAAGTGTCTGTGTCAGCTGATGGACAGGAGGAGATGCCAACAATCAGGTTCAACAACGATGTCAAAAAAAGATTGGAAGGTAGAACGTGTTACCCAAATTGCTATACATGTGAAGGTTCCATAACAAGCAAAGGTGCCCCCTAGCTATCATGGAGCAAACACGTGTATTTCTAGGTGTTAAATATATAGTTGAGACTGTAACCGTATGTATACTGAGGTTGAGATTCAGACCAACGCTCGAAGAAACAAGGGAGAACACGTTATCTGAAACAGAAGAGGTTTTATTTAATTAATAGAATAGACACGAAAGTATGTTTGCAGAGTAACATGAAGATCTACAGAAGGGAGAAATGCTTCAGTAAAAACAATCCAGAACTAAACTGGAAGTGGGGGGGGGGGGAAGCAAGACATAGGTGCCTTGGGAGAGAAGGGAGAGGATTCCTGGGCAGCCATAAAAGCAGCATCTGGAGCTGAAATTGATCAGGTTGGGGGGTGGGGGGAGAAGCTCGGCACAAGTAAGTCCAGAGGCAGAGGCAGAGAGGCCAGCCTTGAAGTTGAGATAACTGGCTACAAAACCTGGGGCAACTCTTACTACTCTTTTTGCCAAGAGTGAGTAGGGGAAGGAGTGTTGGCAGTGCAATGTAACATGGATGAAAATTCAATCTTCCTGGAGATGGGCAAGTTTGAACAGAGGGTCTTGTGTCTGTGCTGTGGTGGGGAGTTTTAAAAGTATCCAAAAATGTTGTCTTGGAGAGATCTGGAAGTTAGGTAAGCGTATATGGCTGGGCAGTTGACATGATCAAGGAAGGGCAAAACCCTTCCTGTCCAATCATTAAGATATGAGGGAAATTGCTGGAATCAACCTGTTGTGTATTATTTTGGCGATCTGGGTCGTTTGTTAAGATCAAATTACTAGGGAGGAGGCTCCAAGGAAACAACCTCAGATTGACTCCCGCTTTGCAGGAATGATGGAGGAGCTTCCCTTCTTCCTTACGCCCTTAGTGTGATTCATTGCCATTCAATATTAGTTTCATACTGACTCCACCTATCATTTCTAGGCCCAAGCTAAGATGTACACGTGTACAAGTGGGGATTCAATGTTACAAAAATTAGGGTCCCCCCGGGGTGAGGGTCCCGGGGGCATCAAGTGGAAGTGAAAGACAGGATGGATAGGAGCTGCAACTACTGTTAAAGGACACTGTATTAAATTTTGGCAGAAATTAACTCCTTATCTGAAAAACAGTCATAGGACTGAGTATGCAGCAATGGTGAAATTCATAATTCAGCTGGAAAACAGAGTAGTTACAAAATTTGAAATGTTGAACATTTTACATTGAACAGAAGTAAGTTTTATTGTATTTTATAGACAGTGTCCCCAAAACCTTTCAATGTAATGAAGAGGGTACTGGGGAGAAATATTTCCTATTTCTTATACTTTGTGTGTGTGTGTGTGTGTGTGTGTGTATATCTGTGTGTGTGTGTGTGTATACACACATACTTTTGACATATATAATTTTGGTATGTAATCATTTTTTTCTTTTCTGTATTTCCTTTTTATTATCTCTTTGTTTTCCAAAATTAAGATAAAAAATATGGGCAGAGAGTTCAGTTTGGGACAGGATGGTTTATTAGGCTCCGATCGTACCAGCTGGTCAGAATGCATAATAGAACAAAGCATGGAAAAAGCATACATGTTTGTGGGGTGATTTTGGGGTGGGGCCTGGGGGGGGGGGGGGCGTCTGCAGATACTGGTTGACGGCTTTATTTAGGAGCCCACTGGGAGACAAACAGACATAGCCCTAGAACAGTTCAGACCTAGGAGGCAATGGAAACAAATCCAAGCAGAACCAGAAGCCAACATGAAAGTAGATACAAGCCTCTGCCACTCCCTGCCAGTACCAGGCTTTGATGAGTGCTATTTGAGGCCGCTGAGCGGCTATGGAATGTAAACATGTGCTTCCTATCCACAGAATGCCGGTGCAACATTGGTGGATCTGTTGGGCCAGTGTGCGAAGAGAGGACGGGAGCTTGCCCCTGCCGACTGAACACTCAGGGCCCCGCATGCAACCAGTAAGGCAGGCTGTGATATGCGCAGAGAACGACCCAAGTCCAGCCCAGCTCTGATTTTCCCTGGGTGGGGAGTGGGCTGGAGAACGTGAATGGGACATTTGTTCTTCTTTGGGAAACGTCCCTGTTGACAAGGGGCTGGCAGAGAAGTGCTTGGATATTAATGGGCAGCAATGCTCCCCCTAAGCTGTGGAGTCTTGTGAGCAAAAATTCTACTTTTGAAGCTGCTGGCATGAAAGTTGTGAGTGAGCGATTTGGCTACTGCTTAAATTAGTTTGCTCTGGAGCCAGCCCTTCCTGAGCTAAGGCAAAAATGTGTGAGCCGGAGACTAAAAAACTGTGAGCTAGCTCACACTAACTCAGCTTAGAGGGAACACTGATGGACAGGGGTGCCCATCGCCATATGTGGATTTTTCATGTATTGGGGGGGGAGTGAGGGATGTGGTAGAGATTATGAGGGGGGGGAGGAGATTGGATTTATACCCCGCCCTTCACTACCCAAAGGTGTCTCAGAGCGGCTTCCAAACTCCTTTCCCTTCCCCTCCCCACAACAGACACCCTGTGAGGTAGGGGGGGCTGAGAGAGCTCTTGACAGAAACTGCCCTTTCAAGGATAGCTCTTGTCAGAACGATGGCTTGCCCAAGGTCATCCAGCCAGGTGCAAGTGGAGGAGTGGGGAATCAAACCCGGTTCTCCCAGATTAGAGTCCGCGCACTTAACCACGACACCAAACTGGCTCTGGAAGAGCATGGATGAACAGAAAGTGTTCTTCATCTCTTTCCAGTCTCCTCGCCCACCCCCTCATCCCCAGTTTCAAAATGCTGGGTGTTGAAGTCATCGAGTTAAGTTCAGAACAGACTTAAAATTTAATCTCTATGCAGCCAGTGGTGGAAGGTCTGTGTATGGAGGTCACTGAATTAAATATTAATTGTATGAGATTTGGTTGATCAGTTAATTAAATATGCATGGGTCGCCATGGGCAGCATCTCAGAAGAGCCGTCTTCTAAGGAGGTATCTGCCAGATTTGTCTTTGTTGGCATTAAGATGTTATTAAATTTTTTAAAACAATTTGCCGCCCAATTATTTGTTACTCAGTCAAAAGACGTTCCATCATGTGAATTAGATCCATTAATCACCTAAGCATGGTAACCTTAATCTCGTCACACTTATTTAATCGCTCCCCCGATCGCCAAACCTGTGATGGAAATATGCAGGTAGAAACCAGCCAATGGCTAAGGTCACCAGAAGGAAGGAATAGGTTGAGCTTTCACCCATTGATAATAAAGCGGCTGACTTCTGGCGACCCCATCGTAGGGTTTCCGAGGCAAGAGGTGGGCAGAGGAGGATTGCCGTTGCAATTGAGAGCCAGCTTGGTGTAGTAGTGAAGAGTGGCGGACTCTAATCTGGAGAACCGGGTTTGATTCCTCACTCCTCCACATGAAGCCAGCAGGGCGACTTTGGGTCAGTCACAAATTCTCTCAGAACTCTCTGAGCCCACCTACCTCACAGGGCGTCTGTTGTGGGGAGAGGAAGGGAAGGGGATTGTAAGCTTCTCCGAGACTCCTTTGGGTAGTGATGGTCAGAGTACAAAACCAATTCTTCTTCCCTTTTTCATTACTTGCCTCCGAGTCACTACCTTTTGAATGTGGAAGTTCCCTTGGCCCATTTCACCTAAAAACTACACAAATTCAGAATACAGACTGCAGAAGAAGCAAAGTTACAAGATATTTGTGTAATTATTCAGAGCACAGAATATTGCTTTGCTGAGCATATCTTGTTATGTTCCAGAAGGATTAATAACACCTCCCCCCGAAAAAAACCCTTTGCAGATCCTAAATGTGAGTCAGCAGAGACTTTTGTTCCTCACAATGCAGATGGAAACTAAGCGGTTTTAATTGTGTGCGTTGCTTTTTTTTTGTATTATCCCCAGACCAGCTAGGGACCATTATATCCCTGATCTTCACCACCTGAAATATGAACTGGAAGAAGGAACTGCAGTGGATGGGAGGCCTGTTCGCTTTGGATACAATCCTCTAGAATTCGAGAATTTCAGCTGGAGGGGATACGCCCAAATGTCTTCCATCCAGGTAGGCCTTGGCCCTCCATCCCATATGATGGGAAGGACACTACAGGCAACTTCGCACATTACAGATTTCCTGCAAACAAAGCACTTCTATAAGGGAAGAAAGTAGAAAAGCCATATATAGATCATCTCGTGTCATGGATCGCACATGTGACAATGCTCCCTCTAAGTTGCGGAGTCTTGTGAGCAAAAATCCTACTTTTTGAGCTACCGGCAATAAAGCTTTGAGCGAGCGATTTGGCTGCTGCATAAATTAGTTTGTTCTGGAGCCATCTTTCCTGAGCTAAGACAAAAATGTGTGAGCTGGAGGCTAAAGAACTTTGAGCTAGCTCACACTAGCTCAGCTTAGAGGGAACACTGGTGACTCCTCTGCTCCATGGCATGTATGCCGAAGTTGGCTCGTGCCCATGCAACAAACCGGTGCATGTGAAGTAGACACAAGTGATGATCTACATACGGTTTTCAAAGTTTTTCTCTTTATGGAAATGCTTTCTTCTCCCTCCGGTTGGAAATGTCTAAAATTTGAAGTGGCCTTGAATGTTTGAGGGGTCCATGTTTTACCCGCAGGGTCTCTCAAGAGGCCGGTGCAAAATGGTTGATCTCTGTTTATGTATCTAGTGAGAGTCTGTTTGTGCTGACATTAGATTTAAGAAGAGAAGAAGTGGATGTTAGGGAAAGTCCCAGGTCAAGAACACTTCGCTGGGTCAGTGAGTTTTTTGGGAGACATTGGCTAGCCAGGAATCATAAACAGAAACACACACAGGTCTCCTAAGGGGCTAGCGTCACCCGCTTTTTCTTCTCCCCCATTGCAACTCTGTGCATAACGTTCCCTGCTTCTGAAAAGGAAGGAACATTCTCTTAACTCTTTCTTGTTGAGCATGTGGCTTTGGTTGCTTTTTCTGCTTGAAGAAGGGTAGCCGGTTTCTTGCCCGACTTGGTACAGGAGAGTCTCCCGGGGCTGAGCCCATAGCATCTACTGAGCTTGCTGTCTGGAGAACTGTTCTCCTCTCTGAAGCCTGAAGTTTAGCACAAATAAGGCATCTGTGTGTATCTGCGTCTGTCGTTCATTTAGAATTCTGCTGTATAGCTTTGTACAGCAGGAGAAACCTTTGAAAATATTCTTTGCTTTGTTTCTTTGTCCCCTTAAAATAGTTCCTGGGGGCCTCCTCTCCTTGGTTCTCTTTAGGTTTTGTAGGGAGATGCTTTCCTGCTTTAATAACTTAATTGCCAAGGGTGCTTGTTCCACAATTCATTTGCTGATTTAAAAATATGAGATTCAGAAGGTAGTTTTTATGTTGTAGAATGTTCTAGAACATCTGCAGGCCTCTTGTCCAGCTTTGTTGTAAATGTAGCTTGAGTTGAAGCTCCCCAGCTAATCTGCCTATTCTGTTTGTGTACAGTTAACCTAACTTGCATGGGTTTTTGAACTCCTGGGCATTGAAACTGACAACTTCCCAGTCTTTCTGTCTGCATTTTGTAGTCACTGAAGGGAACTGAGATGCCCCATGCCTTCAGGGTTGGATCTAAAGGTACTCCCCCCCACACAGAATGGCATGGCACTTTTACTGTAGGAAGAAAGGAAGGTGATTTTTGCCAATTTTCCCCATTGCAATGAAGGCATCCACTTTGCCCCCTGTGATGTTCCTAGGGTACACTTGTCCCCAGGGAACTGAAATCCATCAGTGGCTATTAGCCACAAGGTATAGAAGTCCGCATGATCAAAGCAATGGTATTCCCAGTAGTCATGTATGGCTGCGAGAGTTGGACTATAAGGAAGGCCGAGCGCCGAAGAATAGATTCTTTTGAACGATGGTGCTGGAGAAGACTCTTGAGAGTCCCTTGGACTGCAAGAAGATCAAATCAGTCAATCCTAAAAGAAATCAACCCTGACTGTTCCCTGGAAGGCCAGATAATGAAACTGAAGCTCAGATACTTTGGCCACCAAATGAGAAGGGAGCACTCCCTGGAGAAGACCCTGATGCTGGGAAAGATTGAAGGTCAAAGAAGACGTGGACGGCAAAGGATGAGATGGTTAGACAGTGTCATAGAGGCAACAAACATGAAGTTGAGCAAACTTCAGAGGATGGCAGAAGACAGGAAGGCCTGGCGTAATCTGGTCCATGGGGTCGCGAAGAGTCGGACTCGACTGTGCGACTGAACAACAACAAATAGATAGGAACTCTCGGTCTGGGGCAAGTGATGCATTTTATTCTTGGTGCTTGGGGTGGGGGGCAACAGTGGGAGGGCTTCTGGTGTCCTGGCCCCACTGGTGGACCTCCTGATGGCACCTGGTATTTTTGGCCACTGTGTCACAGAGTGTTGGACTGGATGGGCCATTGACCTGATCCAACATTGGCTTCTCTTAGGTTCTTAAGTTCAGGGGGCTCTCTGAGCTGCAAGAGGAGCGGAGAACTGGAGAAGTCCCAGTCTATCAACTTCTCTTCACCGGTGCTGTTTTTTGGATCCTTTTAAGATCAAGAAGCGAACATGACCATTTTCAGATCTAAGGGGAAAATAACATTTGGGTTCTTAACGCCCGCCTGAGTTTTTTTTAATCCATAAACACATTTGAAAGTGTTGTTGAGGCTTTCATATTACTGAGAGTCCTGCTGCCTTTCAAGTATACACTCGAGAACACCAAAGAGGTTCCCACAGATGGACGACTCTGTGCTCCAGAGTGGAGGGACAGGAGCAGACTGGGAAGTGAAAATGGCCCCGGAGCAAGCCAAGCTGAGTGGCCCCCATGGCGCTACAAACCAGCACTGCAGGGGTCATTCAGCTCAGCCGTGCAAGAAATATTAGCACACCCACTGTCAGCAGTGTGGGAAAAGTCAGCAGGTCAACTGACATCAGTTACCCTTGCTGATGAAGGGTCTGAAGGCTCCGGCAGAGTCTCTAGAGCTTAGTCATGCTCAATTCTGGCCACCGGGGATCATCCTCTAAGGCAGCAGCCCACTGGGACATTTCCCTGTAAGTTAAATGGCCAGTCCGCCCCTGAGGGAGGATTAGGTTCAAGAGCGCCCTTGAACTGAAGTTCTTCAGAGTGTCTCGGAATCACTTATCCACATTGTTGTTTTAGGACAACAATACAGTGTCCCAGGTTGCTCCTGTGTCTAAGATCAAAGATACAACTACAGCACTAGAGAATCATGGCTCATGATATCCAGAGAACAAGAGAAAAATTGTAAACAATTATAACAATAGAATCCAAAAATGTATACAGAAATACAAGTGGAAGAGTTTTTTTTGCGGTCCAAAACATAAAGTTTGAGTTGATGAAATTTTCCGGACTATCAAGTCGTTTCGAAGGTCTTCATCTGAACTGGACCAGTCAAGCTTCCTTCCACTTAGATGGCCCGTCTTCAATTGTAACCTTAACTCCACACAGAAACTGTTGATTGCTTGCAGAATTATGCTATGCAGAATTGTGCTGCGTAAAAATATTGAAGTACTGTATATGTTGCTGTTCTTATTCAGCAATGGATGGAAACTAGGAGACAACTGATATACATGGTCCAGTTCAGATGAAGACCTTCGAAACGACTTGATAGTCCGGAAAATTTTGTGAACTCAGACTTTGTGTTTTGGACCTCTCCTTCACTTGTATTTTTGTATACATTTTTGTATTCTGTTGTTATAATTGTTTACAATATAGTATTGTTTTTGCATTATTTAGCGCATGTGTACGGCTAAGATCAAAGACAGACATGCGCTTAAAAGAAAGACGTGGATATGTGCTGGAGCCATTCCTGTAGTCTTCTCATGCCCATGTCATCCTCACAAGTAGATTCATGCATGTGCAGATTCCTCCTATTTGGCTGAATCCCGGGAATGATTGGCGGAGGCACTCCCATTTGTTTATTCATTTACGTTATTTGTAGTCTGTCTTTCTCACTTGGACTCACAGCAGATTATGCAGGATGAGTCAGTGTCCCAGGATGGGACATTTCAGTAAAAAATGTAATAGGATTAAGGTTGTAGAACCAACTAGTAGTCTAAAAATGGGGGGGGCAATGCTCCCTCTAAGCCGTGGAGCAAAAATTCTACTTTGTGAGCTACCGGCATTAAAAGTTGTGAGCGAGCAATTTGGCTACTGCATAAATTAGTTTGCTCTGGAGCCATCCCTTCCTGAGCAAAGGCAAAAATGTGTGAGCCGGAGGCTAAAAAACCGTGAGCTAGCTCACACTAACTCAGCTCAGAGGGAACACTGGTGGGAGGAGGGGAAGCAAGGCATAAGTATTGCCATGAGATATTAAACGAGGCAAAATTACGCAGTAGGATCCGACTCACAGCAATCCGTACACAGTAGTATAGTCCGCAGTCCTCAGTGATTTATCCAAGTAACTCTGTGAAGCCTTTGGACTGCGTAGAAAAGCCCTCTTGAACAATTCAGTTTTGCACAGTCTGCATCAGAGCGGGAGCCTTCCTGACCTCCTTGGGGGGCCACAGCGGAGAAGGCACACACACAGGCAGTTGCTGATTTTGCCCCGTTTGCATGTTGGCGCCTGCAGAAGGCCCTGCTCTCTTTGCTTTCAACTTGTCAGTTTGGATGCAGTCCTCGTAGGTGTCGGCCAAGGTCTCCGTCTCTTTCTCGGGGTGCCCCCTCCTTTTCCTCTCGGCTTCCCCTTTCAGTCTCTTTTGGCTTTTGGCTGTGGAGTGTGCATTTCTGGCAAGGCTGGATGGACGACTTGGGTGGAATGTGCCGTGGGCGTACCGGAGGCATCTTTCCTTACCCTTTGGCCATTCTGTTGCAACAGAATGGGGCTGTCTCGATCCTTTATCTGCTTTGGCATGCTCGTGGTGGGAACAGGAATCCGGGGAGCGCGGTGCTTTGCGCTGGTGGCAGGTGACGGTGGAGGTTATTTAAGGTGTGCTCTGCTTCTCTCCCCTTTCTCTCCCACCAGCCCAAGGTAGTGGTGACCCTCAGTGTGACCTCCCCTGACCTGTTCCGCCTCGTCTTCCGCCACGCCAACCGGGGGCCTGCAAATGTGGAAGGGAGGGTCTCAGTCCTTGAGGAAGGAAAGTTTAATGTTTGTGGCAACTGTAAGTGCATTTTTCACTTCTGGCTTCAACCCACCCAACCCCCCACCCCCTTCCAAAATCAAATCAATAAAACGAGCTGTCCCTTTTCATTTTCGGCAAAGCGGCGTTTCCTCCCACCCCCTTCTCAAAGCTCTGCCACCCACATTGTAGACTGTGGACCTCCTCAAGCAGTTCACCCCTAGGAACGTGGGCGATGGCCAAGGGGAGGGGCCTTAGAGAAGCAGACAGACAGGCAGACAGGAAGGTAGGGCGGGGGCGATAGGATTGGCACCTGCCCTGTCATGATATGTACCCAGAATGCTTTTTTTGCCTTTTGCAGAGCAAAGTCAAAGTCACAGTACACGTGCAAGAGGCAGAGCTGTATCTCTTCAATGTCATCCTGAGATACGTTAATTCAGGAAGTGCCACGGTGTATGGCAAAATCACGGCTTTTCAGCCACGGAGAAGAGGTAAGGAGTCCTCCCAGATTTCATTCCACCTCCCTACCATTTACCATTGAACAATTTGACTGCTGCTGTTCCCTGGAGATTCTCTGGTGTGCGTCTGCACTGTCATATTCTTCTTCCAGCAGCTTAAAACTCATTATTTATTCAGCAAGTTGCATTCTTAGGAGAGGAAGTTACATTTAAAAAGCAACAACAAAACACAATATATTTATGTTGAGTGTGGGTTTATGTCTGAAAGATGAGGAAGGTATAGTTTTAGTGTGTGTGTGTGTGTGTTTGTGTTTGTGTTTGTGAAGTGCCATCAAGTTGCTTCCAACCCATGGTGACACTATGAATTAATGTCCTCCAAAATGTCCTATTGTTAACACCCAATCTCAGGACTTGCAAACTGAGGTCTATGGTCAAAGGTTTTCACGGCCAGAATTCATTAGTTGTAGATTTTCCGGGTTGTATGGCCGTGGTCTTGGCATTGTAGGACCTCACGTTTCGCCAGTAGCTGTGATGGCATCCTCAGAGGTATAACGCAGAAAGATGGAGTACTCTCTGTGTCAAGGTGAGAAGAAAAATGGTAGGCAGGTAATCTCAGGAAAGTAGGGTAGGGCTGAGTCATTATTTTGTAGGAGTTCTCCAGGCTATGAAACATGCTAATGGAGGAGCTTTCCTGAGGAGGTTCTTTTGTATATGGATTGTTTCCTGAGGAGCTTTCCTGTTGAGGTTCTTTTGCATGTGGATTCAAGATACTGAAAGGCTGGACAACACATCCAATTACCATGTCAGATTACACAGGGAAGCCATTGAAATTCATAAACACAATTTCAACAGGAAAGAAGAGAGTTTAAAAATAAATAGGGCATGGTTTCCTGTCCTGAAAAACACAAAAGGCTCTACATCTGACAATAGCACTACAGATAAGATTAGAATCCACATGCAAAAGAACCTCCTCAGGAAACAGGAAACCTCCTCAGGAAACAATCCATATACAAAAGAACCTCCTCAGGAAAGCTCCTCCATTAGCATGTTCACAGCCTGGAGAACTCCTACAACATAATGACGCAGCCCTACCCCATCTTCCTGAGTAGATATAAATTACCTGCCTACCATTTTTCTTCTCACCTTGACACAGAGAATACTCCATCTTCCTGTGTTATACCTCTGAGGATGCCAGTCACAGCTACTCCTGCTGACTTCAGCTTTTCCTTGCAAGACTGTCTTTTGCACTGGTTCTTGTCTTCTCATGATGTGACTAAGTCTCAGTTCAGTCATTTTAGCTTCTAGGGAGAGTTCAGGCTTGATTTGGCCTAGAATAGTTTTAACACTGTGCTTTAATCTCAGGAAGAGTCAGAAAAGATTCCGCATACAGCTTGCATTTGTGGATGTTTGGCTGCTTTAGCCAAAGAGTCAGGCATTTTTTTGGCAGATCCATCAATGAAAAAAAGGTAGGCCAGTATTGTTTCTAGACCAGAGCAGTGCAACTCCTCCACATCCTCTGTTTTATTTGAAAATGTTGACTCATACTGATGTTGACTCATACTGATGGCCGAATTACAGCAAGCGCTTGTTGAATATAGGCCCGGGAACATCCTCTTTGGACGACAGGTGGTTGGGCTCAAAGGACGGAGCTCCCATTCATTAATGCAGCTCCCTCAAGTCTTGGCAGTATAATGAATGTCTTCGGGCTTACTGATTCCCAAGTTCCATTCACTTGGAAGGCAAGTTGATATACCCTTAGGAAAAATGGACTTTTCAGTGCCTGTCAGCTGGATATGCAGGCAAGCGGCCTAAAATGCAGTGTTTCTGCCCACCTTTACAAAGCTAAATTACAAATTTGTGGATCAAGAAAAGGGTACTGCTCTCTGTTAAGCTTCGTTACCTGGTCATGTGGAGATCATTCTTACTTGTCACAGCATCAGACCACAGTCACAGAACAGACCGCAAAAAGAAGACACTGTGAGGTAACTGCGCTAGAAAATATTTCAATAACAATCACAAAATTATACAAAAATGTGTACAAAAAATCATATAAATGCACAAGGCAGTTGAAAATGGTGTGATGATGGTCTCCAGAATGTTCTATCGTTTCGATACTATTCTTCTTCCAAAAGTGGATGAAAGCGGCGACTCTTGTATAATGCCTAGGAACATTCTTTCAGAGAATTTCTTGCAACTAAGTTATGATACATCGGTGAATATTAATGAAATTTTTGATACCTACTTGTTGAAATGACAGACCAAGAGTCGCTGCTTTCATCCACTTTCGGAAGAAGAATAGTATCGAAACGATAGAACATTCTGGAGACCATCATCACACCATTTTCAACTGCCTTGTGCATTTATATGATTTTTTGTACACATTTTTGTATAATTTTGTGATTGTTATTGAAATATTTTCTAGCGCAGTTACCTCACAGTTTCTTCTTTTTGCGGTTAGCATCAGACCAAACAAATGGTCCAAATTGGGCAGGGGCTGTCACTCAGTGGAAGAGCTTCTGCTTTGCATGTTCAATCCCCGGCATCTCTAGATAAAAGAATCTGGCAGTAGGTTATGTGAAAGCCCTCAGCCTGAAACCCTGAGCGGCCACTGCTGAGTAGACAAATACTTGATGGAACAATGATCTGATTCAGTACAAGGCAGCTCCATATTTCCATGTGGTTCTTTGCAAGTCCGAAGCTTTGGATTTGATATTTGTGCTGTGAAATCTTAGAAGGAACTCCACATGCTTCCCAAGGGGGCTTTCAGTGTTGTGTTTACAGTACAGGGCCAGGGCGCCCAAGTTTCCTGTGCTTCCTCGAGCATCACCGCATTGAAACTGAGAGTTGTATAGGCTCTGAAGGTGGAGAGAACTTGCGCATCTCCTGTTTGTGGAAGGTGAAGTACATTATTGCAAGGAAACGGTGGTCCCTGCCACACGGAGGGGAAAGGCTGAAGTGCGGCTTTTGAAAGCCGCAACAAAAGAAACACGCTGCGGCAGGATCACATTGATCCCCTGAGCTGCGGCGTATTCCCTCCCCGGCACGATCAGATGCTGGGGGAAGCAACGGAGGGGAACGGGAGACTGCCAAACTGCGCATGTCTGAGCATGCGCAGTTCAGGCAGGAGCTGGGGATGCGCCGTCAGAAAGACGGGCCGGCGATCCCACAGCCGGCCTTGATGCGGCCGGCCTGGAAGAACCACCTCGGTAGGTGGTTCATTTTAGATGCGTCTTTTCGGGGGAAGGGCCGGATCGGGGACGGGTGCGCAACGCTGCCCAGATGTTGCAGTGGGATCGCACCCGTTTGCTGCGGCCCCGATCCGTCCCTCTCCCGGCCCAAAACCATTCGTGTGACCGGGGCTGGTGGGAACTTCAGCTATAAGTACATCCAAAGTTGACCACACCAAGTGAGTCATGTATGTTGAGTGTTGTACTGAGTTGCTCTTAGTCATGAGAATCAGAAGTGGAGAAGATGTTGTGGTCCATGCAACATATCAGGCTTGGATCCCCCCATGTGCCATGGAAGAAGAAGAAGAGATTGGATTTATACCCCGCCCTTCACTGAGAGTCTCAGAGCGGCTTACAATCTCCTTTCCCTTCCACTCCCCCCAACAGTCACCCTGTGAGGTAGTTGGGGCTGAGAGAGCTCTGAGGGAAGTGCTCTTGAGAGAACAGTTCTGAGAGAACAGTGACCTGCCGAAGGTCACCCAGCAGCTGCATGTGGAGGAGTGGGGAATCAAACCCGGTTCTCCCAGATTAGAGTCTGCACTCTTATCCACTACACCAAACTGATTTTGGGCCAGTGACATTCTCTTAGCCTAACCTACCTCACACGGTTGTTGTGAGGATAGAATGGAGGAGAGGAAAATGCTGTAAGCCGCTTTGTGTCCTCCCTGGGGAGAAAGGCAGGGTATAAATGAATGGATTAAACCAACAAATAAATAAATAATCGTTTCCCATAACTTAGGCTATCATGGAATAACTCCCACATCTTAAAGCTGCCACTATGAACCACACGGAAAGACAAGATGTATAAATGGTTTTAATAAATCAATTAAAAATAGATGTAATTTGCTACTACCTTGGCTGCCTGATCTTCTCCCAGTGTGCTCTCAAGTTGTCCCATCGCCTTCCGTGCACAGTACGTGGTGTGCCACAACCTCAAATAGCAAAGGAGCGTAGGGTAGGACAGAAGCAAAAGAGAAAAAAAGGCAAGCCTTAAGCTGATGCTAAGACCCTCCCCCCATTCAATGTGTTTTTCTCAAGGGTAGTTCCAAGGATCCTGCTTTTTCAAGTTAGCCTAGAGGAAGATTTTGACTTAAAGCTTTTGGCTTAAGATCTTAACCTAAGGCGCCTCCCCCACTGCAATACAAGTTCCCCGTTTTCAGGAATCAAAAGCCGAGGGAACAGAATTTAGGTTGATACTGAACTAGAAGAGGAGGTTGTATGCAAAGAAATTATCTCAGGCAGAACCACAGTAGGGGTGAACGTTGCAAGGAAACCATCCCTTACTGTTTTACTGCGTTCCTTGCACTGGCTGTGCCCAAACTTGTTCAGTTGTAGATTGTCACATGGAGAGGTTGTTTAGCCGAACAGAAACAAAGGCTGCCCCTCAGTGAGTCTGAGTAACCAGCCGTACCCCCTAAAATGATTTCATCTGGAATCTTGAATACCAAAAGAATGAAGTGGGAATGTAAAGGCCTGGGCCCTGACTCCATCTGCAGTTGTAGTGCTCTCAGACAATTTTGATTACATATTTATACCTTGGCTTGTTTTTCCGTCATGGGGACCCAAAGCAGCATCCAGCATCATTCTCCTCTCCTCCATTTTCTTACAGCCCTGCTCTGCCCTGGATAGCCCAGGCTAGCCCGATCTTGTCAGATCCTGGAAGCTCAGTGAGGTTGGCTGTGGCTAGGAATTGGAAGGGTGACCTCCAAGGAATACCAGGGCCGTGACATGGAGGCAGGCAACGACAGACCACCTCTGAATGGTCTCTTGCCTAAAAAACAAGTCTAGCTCGCCACCTAGTGGTGCATAACGCTAAAGAGCTAGAGCTTCTGGATGCCAGACAATCTTAGGATTGTGAGATAGGTTAGGCTGTGGGAGTGTGACAGGCCCAAAGTCACGCAGCGAGCTTCCATGGTAGAGTGGTGATTTGAACCTGGGACTTCCAGATCCTGATCCAGTACAACCCACTGTGCTCTGTTGGCTAGACCAAATTAGATTTGGGAGAGATCTCAGTAGGGTTGCTAGCTCCAGACTGTGAAATTCTTGGAGATTTAGGAGGTGGAGCCTGGGGAGGGCAGGGCTTGTGGAGGGGAAAGACCCCCAGCAGGTTATAATGCCCTAGAGTCTGCCTTCCAATACTGCTATTTTCTCCAGATAAACTGTTCTGTTTTACCCAGAGACCAGTTCTAATTTCAGGAGATCTCCAGCTACCACCTGGAGGCTGGCAACCGCAGATCTCACGCCACTTCCTCCCTGATTTGAACAAAAACTTAGGATTTACAACAGATGTTAATTACTTTAATAAAACCTGAGATGCCTGCCAAAGTTTTTTAGGATGCAGAGCTGCTTGGCCATTGGAGATCTGATAGATACTCATGGATGAGTCGCTTAACGTGTATACTTGTGTGTATGCAAGAAAACAGTTTTAAACAATATGTTCATCTTTTAAAAAATCATCCTTTAAAAGTAGAGCTTCTGCCTGATATGCTGAAGAGCTGCAATCAGGGTTACCTGTAACCTCACTCCCTGACTTTTTGTTGTTGGCTCCATCCCTTGCACCAGCCATTTTTTGGTGGCACCCACCTCCCTGTGTCAAATTCCTAAAGGTGCCTGCAGGCTCAAAAAGTTTGAGGACCCCTGTTGCAAGGTCAGGAGTCCCAAACATTGTTGAGCCTGTGGGCACTGTGGGATTTCTGAGAATAGGTCATGAGCATCAGCTCAGAATCGCTGTCATGAAGGTGGGAGATGTGGCCAGTTACAAAACAGCAGCCATGCAGGCTGAGGCCAATCCCAGAACATTGGGAGGTTCTCTTGCAAGTCTCGTCCCATGAAATGGAAATCTGTTTGCAAAATGGCATTTGCTGCAGATGCGAATGGAGTGTGATACAGTATTGTGCAACCTGGGATCAACTCAGCTACTGTATAATCCTTATTCTTTTCGCTGTCAGGCCGCAACCGACTAACGGTGACCTTGTATGGTTTGCGAGGCAACAGACATTTGGAGGTGGTTTGCCAGTGCCTGCCTCTGTGTTGCCACCATGGACTTCCTTGGTGGTCTCCCATCCAAATACTAGCCAGGGCCGACTGTGCTTAGGTTCCAAGATCTGACAATACTGTGCTAGCATGGGCTGCCCTTTACTGAGGCTTTTTGGGATATAGAGTACTTCCAAAACTGTAGCATCCCTGATGTGTTCCACTGTAATCTTACATATGACTTTGCCACACAGTACTGCACATATCCGAATGTAGGTCTACATTTCTTGGTTTCGCGTAATTATGGTACACAATTGTAGGCTGTCTTAGCTAGAGATTTTCTTTTGTTATAATTTTAGTTTTAATCAGGGCTCTAGTCGGGGGGGGAGCTCTCAGGTACGGAGCTCCGGAAGAGAACCTCTAGGGGGCGGGGCGGTCACGTGGTGAAGCCCCGCCCCTTCTTTACCCCGCCCTCTGCTTCGATCCTCATTCCGTTTGGGAATGAGGATGAAGCAGGAGGGTAAGTAGCCGGGCCTTCTGACACACTTCCGGTGATGTCAGGGGGTGTGGCCTTCTGTCACTTCCGGTGATGTCAGGGGGCGTGGCATATGCAAATAAGTTATGCTAATGAGTTATGCTAATGAGCTCCGGCAGCTCTTTTTCTACAACAAGACCCCTGGTTTTAATTAAACTTTTTTTAATTTATTCATTTATTTATTCGATTTATATACCTCGCCCTCCCTGACAGAGCAGGCTCAGGGCGGCTATCCAGTCAAGTCTGGCTCTTTTCACGCAGTCATGTACACATATGAACAAGGACCACGTGGTTACATTGAAGCCGAGACAAACAAGAACTCTACAAGTATATTGTTGTACTAACACTTTTTTTGATAACAGATTAACACGGATATGATCTCCTCCTCTTGGGTTTTTAGTGTAGTGTGGTTATCTATCCTTTATCCTTAGATGTAATCCCCTTCCCTTATATTTCTTTGTAGTTTTGTAGTCTTATAAAAAATAATTAAAAATATCCCTTCAAGGATTTAAAACAAAAAAACAAGGACCACGTGGTTGTGGTGTGTATTCATCCCCTCCCCACCACCGACCGTGGTTCTTTCCCTCTCCATTTCCTTCATCGGTGTTACGTATGCGTTTGTGTGCGACCTTGAAGTTGGGGCAACTGTGTGTTCATGATTGACCTTACCAGCTGAGTGTAAGAATGTGGGCGGGTTCACTGCTAGAACCTGCTAAGTGACTGTGAAACGTTTTCGACCACTTGTGTGTCCTCTTTTGATGGAGACTGTGGAAACCACAGAGAGTTACGTTGACAATGGCCTTCCAGTTGGCTTTTGGGACTCATGCTTGGTACCGGGTCAGAGATCGCGGTGACCCCCTCCAGACTTGACTGGGACAGAGATTGCCGTGACCCCCCCTCCCCAGACCTGCCATTTTGCTTTCCCTCCTCCAGGTACAGAGCAGACCAAGCAGATTGTGTTTGTACCCAGCAAGGAGCCAGCATTCGTCACGGTCCCTCGGAACAGCTTTGGAGAGCCCTTCGTACTGAGCCCCAGTATGTGGTCCCTGATCATTGAAGCGGAGGGGGTTTTGCTGGTAAGGACCGCTCTCCTCTTTTTTCTCCTCTTTACCGCAGACAAGCTAGGAGAGCAAAGTCTTAACCTTTTGGCCCTTTGTTTCAGGATTACCTGGTCTTGCTGCCCAGTTCGTACTACGAGGCTCGTATTTTGCAGGTGAAAGTCTCGGAGCCTTGTACCTACAACCCGTCTCCAGAACAAGCTGGTCTAAAGTAAGGCTTCCGTTCCAATCTTTGTCATGATAGGGCCAAGCAGAAGCTGACCTTGAGCCCTAAAAGACCCCCATCAGTGCTCTGATTAATAAAAAGGGGTGCAGCGTCTACCCAGCAGTTTTAGGTGCATCATTAGATTTCATCGAGAATGTGCAGGGTAATTCTTTGATCTACTGTGCTTCTTGTATCTTGGAGGACAGTAAAGAGAGAGATGTATTTCTGGTCCTCTTTGGAACTCAACAAAATGGGCAGTGGAGGATATTTGCTGATGGACAAAATCACAGCTGGTTTAGAGCAGGAATTCATTTGTGGTTGGTCATTCACGTTGCTGTTGTGGGGGGGGGGCAATGGCATATGGGCTTTTCCGCGTACTGGACTTACTCCTGATTTTCATGGCAGTCAATCCACAAACATTGGAATTGATTTGGGCATGGCTGTTCCATTTGTCTGACCTCCCTGTGAATTTTCACACTTGTACAGTGAGTTCATTTTCCTCCGAATGTGCCTTCAGTAATGAGGGTTTTCAAGGGACGGTGCTGTCATCATCGGTGGTGTCATTGGTGGCATCAAAGCACCACCACCCTCCCTGTCACTAAAATATTGATTATATTGCTGAAGCGTAACAGTAGGCTTAGAGGAGAGGTGTCGAACTCATTTGTTATGCCAGTTTGGTGTAGTGGTTAAGTGCGCGGACTCTAATCTGGGAGAACCGGGTTTGATTCCCCACTCCTCCACTTGCACCTGGCTGGATGACCTTGGGCAAGCCGTAGTCCTGACAAGAGCTGTCCTTGAAAAAAGAGCAGTTTCTGTCAAGAGCTCTCTCAGCCCCACCTACCTCACAGGGTGTCTGTTGTGGGGAGCGGGAGGGAAAGGAGTTTGTAAGCCCCTCTGAGACACCTTTGGGTAGTGAAGGGCAGGGTATAAATCCAATCTCTTCTTCTTTTTCTTATGGGGGCCAGATCTGATATAAATGTCACTTTGACGGGTCAGGCCATCCATGCCATAAAATGTAATGCCAGGTACCGGAGGTAGAAACCATATAAAGGACACAGGCAAACCCGATTAACAGTATTATTTTTTACTCAAAGTACAAACATGCTTAAAACATTAACACACTTATAGTATTTCCTTAAAGTACCTCCCTGATGCCCACCCTCTCACTTCCACCACCCATTACTCATTAGCACTGGGATGGTATACAGGGGAAAAATGCACAGCCTTGTTCATCTGGCAGTAAAGGTAGTGACCAGTTGCTCATGGGCCGGATACGAGCCCTGGATGGGCTGGATGTTTGACACCCTTGAGAGGGTTCTCTGAATTCCCAGCTTTCATTTTAAAAAAAGTAAGTCTCTAGCCTTTTCCCTCATGGAAATATAAGGAGAAACGCATATCTCTGAATATAAGATGACTCCCCCCCCCCCCAATTGTTACACACAAATTGTTTTTACTGGACATACCAGTAACTTGTATGTGATTGTAAGATGACCGCCTGTCTTTTTTTGGATGGCATACCCGGAAAAAGACCCCTCGTCCTGCACTTGAGTATATACTGTATGCAACATCAGGTTCTGTTTTCTGCAGTGGTATGTGAAAACACTGAGAATTTTCCAAGTATCTGCTGAGAAAGACCCGAAGGCCTTAGAAAGATGGGGAAAGATGGGGAAATGGGCATAGCTGTGGTGTCTTTTTTGTGGCTGTCTCATTTCCCAGTTTTTGCCCTTTCCCCTTTCCAAACTAACGTGGAAGCAATGGCTTGGATCCTCTGACATCATGCCTGTCATACTCCTTTTTGGTCATCATGGGGCCCCTGCTCTGCTGTGACCCTTGCTTTCCCCACAACTACTGTATGCGCGCAAGATCTGTGTTTTCCAAGGAGACTTTATGCCCGCAGAAATGCTAGCGGTAGAGGTGGGCACTGCACAGTAGGAAACTCTGTAGCAGCCAAAGAGAAGCGCAGGGGGAACAGTGTCATAAGATCCAAGCCATTAAGTCAGGGGTCCCCAACCTTTTCGAGGCTGTGGGCACATCTGGAATTCTGCCACCGCATGGTGGACGTAGCAACAAAACAGCTGCCACAGAAGGCGGGACCAGCCACAAAATGATTGTCACAGCCTAACTTCAGTAACGCAATGTAGATCCCGGTTCTGTGGCGGCAGGTGCTACCAAAAGCAACATTTTTAAAAAATCTGCTCAATAGTCAATCAGAAGCCTTGCTGGGCAAAAGCCCTACAAGCCCCACCCACTAAAAACACTTGTCGAGCACCAGAAAAGGGGTTGGTGGGCACCATGGTGCCCACGGGCGTTACATTGGGGACCCCCGCATTATGTGGTGTTTGCCACAATGCTTCTAGGTGCAAGATAGGCTCCCGCCTGTAGCCCTGGAGTCAATGTGTTCTGCCTTTCGCCAGATGCTATTTCAGAGGCTCTCTGAGACAAGCCAGTATTTTATTCTACCAGATGCCTTGAGGCAGAAATGATCTCGTTCCTGTTCTTTCTAGCTGCCTCCTGTATAAGTACTTGCCTGTGGAGCGGTTCCCCTTTGGGTCAGGTGAAGACGCTGTGTGCAGATGGGACAACAATTTACCAAAACCCTGTCCTAGGGAGCAGGTCACCCTTTCGTACCCTGAGATGGTGTTATGTAGTGGCAGTGATGTAAGTAGTTCCACTTGCACAGCTGAATCAGAGCTTGCCACTGCAGTGCTTATCTTCTCTATACTTTCCCCCGGGTGTAGCCCTAGCCAGAATGAATCTTCTTATTTTTCATGAGACTAGAGAGAGGTTACAGCTGCATATCTGGAGCATGAGTCCTACTGACCGTAGTGGGATTTGACACCTAAGTAAAATGTATGTGGGATAGCCCTGTCTGCTGGTACTGACAAAACTTTCCCTTACTCGGTGTGGTTTTGGGATGCTCCTCGTGGGAGGGATACACACAATAAACATTGGGCTGGAGTTGAAATTCGAGACAACAGTGGAGCTAGCTATTAACTTCCATATTGCGTCCACTCATATATCTTACACTAATATGCCTGCATTTCAGTTCTGAGGTCATGATTTCTGCATGTTTGCCTCTACCAGAGTTTTCCCCAAAAGAGGGTTTCCTTGAATGAAGACAGCATTTCATAGAATCATGATATCGGAAGGGGCCATAAAGGCGATATAGTCCGACCCCCCCGCTCAATGCAGGATCTGGCTAAATCATCCCTGACAAATGTTTGTCCTGTTGTTGCTGGAAGACTGCCAGTGAGGGGGAGCTCACCACCTCCCTAGGCAGCTGATTCCACTGCTGAAACACTCTTTCTGTAAATTTCTTTCCCCCTAATATCCAGCCAGAATTTTTGAAAGATCTGAGAGGGGAGGTTTTAGGGGCCGCGGTGTCTCAAGTGGTTAAGACGCTGAGCTGCAGACTGGAAGGTTTGTAGTTCGGCAGTTCGAGACCCTAGTACCGTGTGACAAAGTGAGTTCCCGTCTCCGGCCCCAGCTCCTGCCAACCTAGCAGTTCGAAAGCAAAAAACTGCAAGTAGATAAATAGGTACCGCTTCGGTGGGAAGGTAACAGCGTTCCGTGCGCCTCGGCGTTTAGTCATGCCGGCCACATGACCATGGAAACGTCTTTGGACAGCGCTGGCTCTTCGGCTTGGAAATGGAGATGAGTACTGCCCCCTAGAGCCGGATTCAACTAGCTTTCAAGCAAGGGAAACCTTTACCTTTACTAGGGGAGATTTTAGTTTAGGATATCATGGAGCCCAGCCTGGCACCCTTTTCTCTTTTAACTTTTTTCCTCCTCTTGTATGTAGGTGGAAGTTCACCTACGGATCACCGTTCCCCATCCCGGGAGGTACATGCTCCTAGTGGAGTACGCCAATGCGGACCCTCTGCAGACGATTGATGTATCAGTGAGCTCACCGCAGCACGCTGTTCAGCCAGGCACTCTTGCTGTGTACACTTGCGAGTACAGGTATGCACCCGGGTAGAAGAACTAGACTCAGTGGAGCAATACGCATCTGAGCTAATGTGCAGTGCAGAGATATTCTGGCTCCTTTCTTTTAATTGATAATATTACTGCGGTGAAAGTCAGAATTTACAGTAAGCCTGCCAGAGACGACAGAGCAGTAACTGAACCTTCATAAGAACGTAAGAGAAGCCATGTTGGATCAGGCCAATGGCCCATCCAGTCCAACTCTCTGTGTCACACAGTGGCCAAAACCCAGATGTCACCAGGAGGTCCACCAGCGGAGCCATTTATAACTTGGCTAAAAGGACACTTGAAACTAAATCTGGGAGTAGAAACAGAAAACTGAACTCCATTGGTAAAACCAATCTATTTAGGAGGGCTTTTCTGCACGGGCGGTAGAGCTGCACTGTACAAAAGAGTTCACAAACTTACTTGGATAAATTATTAGAGACTGACTTTACTGCTCTGTATAGCTGATTGTCAAGCAAGATCCTATTATGTAACTTCTTTACCGCGTAATGTGTCATGTGAATTCTTACGCGATGCTTAAGTTCTTTTTGGTGATTCCAGACTTCTGAAGTCCTAATGTATTTGTTGTTGAATGTTTGTTGGTTGTACTGACTCACTGTGTGTAATCTGCCTAGCGTCACTGTGAGAAAGGCAGACTGCAAATAAGGTAAATAAATAAAAACAAAATCAAAAGATCAAAGAAAAAAGTGACAAAGATCAGGCCCACAGTGATCTATGGCTTTAAGGTCACTGTAGGTGGGTTCTTTAGGGAAATCAATCACATTGAGGAAGAGGATTCACAATTACTGTGGGCTCCCCTTGTTAACCCCAAGCACTGACATTAACCACATGCGATCCAACACATTACTTGGATTAGTTCCAAGAGGAATTTTTTGATCCTCTACCCACTCTCTTTTATAATTGACGAAACACCCTATGCTTTCAAGGTCTTGTGTTCAGAGCTATGTTTTCATTTACTGCAATTTGGTGGAAGGCACTCGCTGTTCCGATTCTCAGTATTGTACACGCCAGGGCCAGAAAACGGAGCCAAACTGTCCACATCCTAAAAACAGGACCTGGTTCCACTGGAAATAGCACAAGCATCCTGAGGCCCCAATGCTCTGTTTAGACAAACGGGCCGCGTTTCTGTGCATGACAGATTGGCTGCATTGTTTGGGAACTTTTCCTCGCAAGGTCTGATTTCAGGCCGCGACCTTAACAATGAGGAAGTGAGGGCCCTGGGATATCCGTAGGAAGCATGCCCTTGTTGTCACCCAAGAAAGGCCATTCTGTGATGCTATGTATTATGACCGCCAAGAAGAAAAAAAAATATATCTGGCCAGAGAAGGTCATCCTTGAGCTTGGTGACTGCTTTTGTCTTGCAGTTTCCTTTGCCGTGGGATGGTTTTAGATCCGCTGAATCGCTTGGTGGCTTTTGACTTGGTCACGGAGGCTACGGTTCGGCTCGCTGCGGATAGGACTCGTTTCTTCCTGGTAAGGCTTTGATGTGGGGCACAGCTGACTCCGGCACAGATCCACTGCCAGACCTTGATGGATCCAGATCATGTGTTTGTGTAGTGGAACTTGGAGTTTTGATTTTACCCCAGGGCTCCTCAGCCTATCTGAGTCTACGGGCACCTTTGGAACTCTAACACGGGGTGATGGGCACAGCCACAAAAATGTCTGCCATCGGAGGTTGAGACACACACACGTACGGGCACGCGCACGCACACACACACAAGAAATCGAAGTGCAGGGGACAAGAGGCGTGATACACTTGCGAAGAGGAGTGAGAAAGAGAATCAAACCAGTGTTCTGGTAGCAACTGCCACCAAAGCTGTTACTTTAATGTGTGCAGCCAATCTGATCTCCAGTGGTCAATCAGAAGCCATACTGGGCAGGAGCCCTCCCCCCTTTCTAAAAACACTTGGTGGGTGCCAGGAAAGATATCTGCAGCAGCATGGCACCCCCTGTTTTAGATTTTCAGGCGTGGAAGACTGAGACAAGCCCATTAATAATTCCTGGGCTTCTAACCTGAGGTTAGTGGTAGGAAGAAGAGGTGGGCTTACTCTCCAGAAGCAGTTAACCCTAAAGAACAGTCTTAAACGTAGGGGAAGAACCAGGCAAGCTGCAGAAGTCCATCATTCCTCCATGTTTCTCCTTTGCCCCCTACCTCTAAGAGAGAGTCTCTGTCTCTCTCTGTCTCTCTCTGTCTCTCTCACTGTCTCTCTCTCTCTCTCTGTCTTCCACCTACCTTTGAACCTAATTTGATCCCTGCCCCCATTGCAGCTTGCATAAAAACAATTTAGTGCCAGTTTTTGCACAGTAGATTTTGGAAAGGATCTACATTCTACACTGCAGACTTTTCTCATGTTGTTTGTCAGGGACTCCTGTCCCACTAGAGCAGCATTTCATGCAGATCACTGAGCTGCGGGGGGGATGAAAGTTCCATTCCTCTAATGGAAGATTTAGTTTGGATTCAACCCTTTGTGCTTAATCTAAGTCCTCTAGCCTGCCCATACAGAGTTGACTAAAATGTGAAGCCAGTTTTTGCTGTAGATCAACAAAGCTGGATTGTATCTATGCTGGAGTTTGGGATAGCAAAAGTTGCTAGTATTGCAAGTAAGTGTTTTTGTTAGTGGCCTGTTTGTGTAAGCAGTGTGACGTTTCACATTTTGAGGAAGCATATAGTAGGGAGAGGGTACAGAGCTAGTGTGATGTAGTGGTTAAGAGTGTCAGACTAGTATCTGGGAGACCCAGGTTCTAATCCCCATGAAATACATTATTGCAAGGAAATGGTAGGAACATCAGCTATAAACACATCCAAAGTTGACCACACCGAGCTATTCACGTATGTTGAGCGGTGTGCAGAGTTGCTCTTAGTAATGAGAATCAGAACTGGGGAAGATGTTGTGGCCCATGTGACACACCAGGTTTGAATCCACACGCGTGCCATGGAAGCTGACTGGGTGACCTTGGGCCAGTCTTGCCCTCTCAGCCTAACCTACCTCACAGGGTTGTTGTGAGGATAAAATGGAGGAGGGGAAAATAATGTAAGGTGCTTTGGATCCCCTCTGGGGAGAAAAGCCAGGGTATAAATTAATTAATTAAATGAATAGGGAAGCTGCTGCTGCTTCTATACTTAGAAAAATCATAAAATGTCTTTTTTTCTAATGATAAGAAGTAGCTGCTACTTTCCTCTGTGTGTTTCGCTGCAGATGTTTTGTGTGAGTGTGATAGAAAATCTGAGAAAATCTGGGACTTCTTATCAATTTCACCTTGCAGTTCTCAGGTTACTTTACCCACACACACTCAAAAAACAAAAATTTCTCTACGTGACTTTCTTTCCAGGAAAGGAAAAAATATGAGTAATTCTTTCTTCTCCCTCCCTTTCTTTCCTCCTCTGTTTTTTAGTATAAAGTGTACCTTGTACCCTATGACCAATTTACCATGGAGTTTGTGGAGCCAAAGGTCCACTGCATCAGTGTCCACGGAATATTTGCACCTAATAGGTAAACAACCTTAAGGTTTCTCAAACTTCTGTTTGCATGCTCTTTTCCCAGTGCAGACACAAAAGTACCTTATATCAGGCGTTAAGAGACTCTGTGTTTATTTTAATGGGGAAATACTGAGGCACTCTTTTTATTTAGCACCACCTGTGTTCCTGGTACTTTACAAAAGATAGGTGACTGCCCTAAAGTGCTGATGAACTACGTAAAAAGAAGCAAGGGGAACATGGGGGGGGGAATAAGAAAAGCAATTAAGGAATGTGTAAAAATGGGTATTTAAGTTTCTTTTCATTTGCGTTTCTTTTCGTTTCTTTTCGTCTTGCAAGGCAGCACAAAGAATGTCAGAAGACAGGTGGTGTTGTGTGTATACATAGCATTCTGAACTACAAATATACAGATCCTTTGAGCAGATGCATCTTGTTCTGTGCTTAGTATGACTGATGCACGCTTGTATATATTAGTGTATGTGTGAGCACAAGTAATGTATGAAAGCTGGTGTGTTGTGACAAAGTGCTGGATTGGAGGACCTAGAAGACTTTTCTTTTTGTTTCATTTGGCATTTCCCTCAATGATCCCTCCTTCCTAACCAATGTTTTATGTGCTTGTTAACTGTTTTGTAATTATTTTAACTCTGTTTTGTTTTAATGGTGTATGTTTGGGATGGGGGGGTTGATTTTTAATTTTTAATGGTTCTATCATCATTTAAGCTGACTGCTCATCAATTTCATTGAGTGCCCACAAGTTCTTGTATTGTGAGAAAGGGAGAAAAGTACTTCTTTCTCTACCTCCTCTATCCCATCCATAATTGTGTAAACGTCTATCATGTCACCCCTCAAAAGTTGTTTCTCCAAACTAAAGAGTCCTAACCTCTTTAACCTTTCATAGGGAAGAAGAAAGTTCTATCTCCTTAATTGTTTTAGTTGCCCTTTTGTGCACTTTTCCCAATGCTATTTCAGCTGGTATGTGGTGCAGGAGCACTGGGACTTGGCAGCAGTGGAGAAGGATGATGATGAGGGTCTTGTTGGACTCTTACATGCCCAAATTAGTAACTTGCCCCACATTTTTTAGGGTTTTATTTGAACAGGGACCAAAGTTTTCATATTCTCACGGCCACAGGGAGTAGGACGTTACTCTTGCCATACAAAACTCTTCTTCCTTCAAGCCATGCAATTCCCATAAAATTAATGAGTTATGGTTTTATATGTATTTTTTATTTGTGCAGTTAAAGTATTTATATCCCAGCTTTCTCAGCATTCCAAATGCCAGAAAGGCTGGAAATGATAAAAGAGATCAAAAACTAAAAAGGCATGTATGAACACTAAGCTCAGCAGCAAAAATTCATGAAGCCATTCAAGTGACTGAATCAGAATTAATTAAACCACGGAACTGGGGGGGAGCCCCCAAAACCTCAGCCCAAAGAACTCAGGCAAACGCCTTCTAGAAAAGGATCATTCTTTATGACACTCAGTTCTAGAGAAGAAGTGTGTAACAATTGAAAAAGCCTCCCTCTGTGTCTCAGAACAATGAACCTGTTTGATTGTGGGGACAGCAAGAAAAAAGGAATGGTTTACAGTCAAACTCTTCCTTTTGCTCCCATCCCTTATATGGACATAACTGTTTACAATTGTAGAGTCTTTGAATACATAAAACATGTATACATGATCAAAACAGCCAGGGTAGAACTGCCACAACTGGCCTTTCCATAGTCCTTTTCATGATTAGGTGTACTAGCTCTGTGTTGGGAAGCACCTGGAGAATTTGGTTTTGGACCTGGGGAAGGTAGGGTTTGGGGAGGGGAGGGACCTCAGCAGGGTATAATGCCATAGAGTCCATTGCCCAAAGCAGCCATTTTCTCCAGGAGAACTGCTCTTAGCCTCACTTCAAAAAGGATGTGGACAAAATCGAGAGGGTGCAGAAGACAACGACGAGGATGGTCAGGGGTCTGGAGACTGAGCCCTACGAGGAAAGGCTAAGGG
>NW_015175394.1:292580-317622 GCF_001447785.1 Gekko japonicus | reverse complement strand
GGAAGAGGCGTGTGGGGGGGGGGGGGACATGATTGCTCTCTTTAAATATTTGAAAGGCTGTCATTTGGAGGAGGGCAAGGAGCTGTTCCAGTCGGCAGCAGAGGAGAAGACCCGAAGCAACGGGTTTAAATGACATGCAGAAAGGTATCGGCTGGATATTAGGAACCACTTTTTCACGGTCAGGGTGGTTCAAAGGTGGAATCATCTTCCTAGGGAGGTGGTGAGCTCCCCTTCACTGACAGCTTTCAAGAGGAGGCTGGACGAATATTTGTCAGAGATGCTTTAGGCTGGTCCTGCATTGGGCAGGGGGTTGGACTAGATGGTCTGTATGGCCCCTTTCCAACTCTATGATTCTATCTGGAGATCAATTGTAATGGTGGGAGATCTCCAGATGCCGCTTGGAGACTGGCAACCTGATATGAAGTAATTTGCAATTTTTGGTGCTTAGAGGTTTTATCTCTCTTCCTTGCTACATCCCCATGGGGGTGTCAGACTTTTGCTCGGCTCCAGAGCTTCTGACTTTTTCCTCTCTGTTCCATCCATTCAACAGCAGCTCCTGTGTCCCGTCAAGGTATCCAAAGATCTCACAGTCGGTTACCCTGGAGGAAGCGCAGTTGCTGCCAGTCACTCCAGGCTTCCCCCTCATCCATGCCTTCAGCATCCCCCCAGTTAGCATCCCTCCGACACCACAGCTGCGACCTCCGACCTTGCTGGACTCTTCTGCCGAGCTCATCCTGCTAGAGGCTCCGCAGGTAAGGACGGGAAGTAGAAATGCAAACTCTAAACCGTGTGGATTCCAGATGTTACATCTCTGGAGAGGAAGCCTTATTGTTTTTGCAGCGTGGATGGGAAAGACATTCTGAGGTTCCCACGGTATCCGGCGCTCAGTACTTCCCATTCATGTTCCTTTGAATTTTATGCAGCATTTATTGACTGTCTGATCTACGTAGGAATAAACTGAAGGCTTTGCCAGCCTGTTGTGTTTAATGTAGGAATCTTGCCAGTTTGCCCACCAGGCTGATGAGACATCCACCCAGAAGGCTCGCTTGTCAGGGTTTGCCGCTCATTCTGGTGTTGGTTGCATCTGCTCCAAGTCCCCAGCTCCTTTGCTGAGTCGAGGGGGTGGAGTGAAGCCGGTTGTACTCATAAGTGAGTGGGGGAACATGTCGTTCAACTACTATGCCCATGTGTGTTTCCTTCTTACCTAACCTCGGCTGGGATCACACACACTAAATAATCCACTTTCAATGCACTTTCCAACTGGAGTTTACTGTGTGAACTGGCAAAAATCCAATTCGAAAGTGCACTGAAGGTGGATTGAAAGTGGATTATTTAGCCTGTGTGATTGCAGCTCTCCTATCTAGTACGTCAGGACTGAAATCTCCAGACTAGAGCTACCCCACTCTATTCCATGTGATTTAGTTTATTGCCCTTTCTCTTTCTGCACTGCATTTAATTTATAAAATAGTTTCTTCAAATAAGGATGATCACATTTAGCTTCCTTGATCCAGGAGGAGAGGCAAGACCTGAAGGTGGATTGGGGCTTTAAGGCAGGGAGATTGGAATTCAAGCCCTGCATTTAAGGGGTTGGAGCAGCATTTCTATGAGGAAAGGCTGAAGAGTTGGGTTTTTCAGTTTAGAAAAGAGACAATTAAGGGGTTTTATAAAGTTATGCATGATATAGACAGAGTGGACAGAGAGAACTTTTTCTCCCTCTCAAAATTCTAGGGCACTCAGTGGAGCTGAGGGGTTGTAGATTCAGGACAGGCAAATGGAAATACTTTTTTACACAGCAAGTGATTAAAATGTGGAAGTTGCTGCCAGAGGATGCATTGATGGCCACAGGAATAGGCAGGTTAAAAAGGGGAATAACCAGATTGATGGAGGACAGGCCTATTTGTGGCTATGAGTCCTGGTGACAAAAGGGAACCTTCACATTCAGAAGCAGTTAACCTCTGAATCCCAAAACCAGGAAGCAACATCAGGAGAAGGCCTCAGCCTCTATGCCCTCTTGCTGGCCTTCCAGAGGAACTGGTTGGCCACTCTGTGAGACGGGATGCTGGACTAGATGGACCATTGTTCTGATCCAGCAAGACTCTTCTGATGTTCTTATGAAGGCCTCAGCCTCTGTGCCCTGTGGTTGGCCCTCTAGAGGAACTGGTTGGCCATTGTGTGGGACAGGATGCTGAATCAGATGGATCACTGGTCTGATCTGGCAGGGCTCTTATGTTCTTACATCTTCTTGAGGACATTTCTGGCGATTAAAAATGCCACACCCTTGTTACAGCAGTGAGTTCTTCAGCAGGGCTGGGAAACGTTTTGATCTAATGGGACGAGACATCAGTTGAGGAGAAACCTCAGGGGGCGCAGCTGGTTCTGGGGGGGTGGGCTGCTGGTCGTCTTTGAGTCCAAGGAGGAAAGCAGGGCCACCTACCAGGGCGAGGGAGCTGACCAAAACTTCTGAGGCTCCTCCCGGATTATAAAGGGGGCTCACAGAGGTGCCCTAGCCGTTAACTGCTGGGCTGTCTCCATAACCGTAGCCTTTTCCTTGTTAGAATCTTCCACTTCTTCACTTGGCAGAGAGGAACCAGTGCCCTGGAGGCTCCTCCCGGATTATAAAGGGGGCTCCCAGAGGTGCCCTGGCCGTTAACTGCTGGGTTGTCTCCATAACCTTAGCTTTTTCCTTGTTAGAATCTTCCACTTTTTCACTTGGCAGGGAGGAACCAGTGCCCTGTATTTGCCAAAGAGGAAAGAGGAGGCCAGGATCGAGGAAGGGAGGCTCCGTCAGGGGAAGGGGGGGCACGAGCGGACTGCCTTCCTGCTGTAAAAAGACTCTGGAGGTGTCAGGTCCTCAGCTAATTCACTCTCCACACGCACTATTGGCAGTGCAGTGCTTTATTAGAGATATGATGCTGTGGGTTCAAGAACCTTTGTTAGGACTGAAGACAAACCGTGGGAACATATAGGTTATAGGTAAAACCAGAAAATTCCACTCATACACACATCATGCCTACCCCCCCCCAACGTTACTATGGCAACATGAATTGATATGTGGTGCCCTATTCTAACCTAGGCTGGCATAAAGATCTCCAGGGTCAATCCCACGGGGAACAGACACTTGGGGGGCACGCTTCAAGATAATTGCAGCTCCTACTCCCATGCACTCCAACAACACTCACTCCCCCCTTAGGAATTTAACATGACAAACGAGGAGAAAGGAGACAGGTCTGGAAGGAATCGAAAGTTAGGCCGAGCTTGACAGGAGGCCTCCAAAGAGCGGTGAAGAAACTGTAATGCAGGTGACAGCACCGCAGGGCATCATAGTCATCTCTAGGTGCCTCCATGAGGCAGGAGGGAAATAAGTTGTTAGCAGCACCAGCACCAGCAGCTAGTTTGGTGCAGCAGCCAGTTTGGTGTAGTGGTTAAGTGTGCGGACTCTAATCTGGGAGAATTGGGTTTGATTCCCCACTCCTCCACTTGCACCTGCTGATGTGACCTTGGGCCAGCCACAAGCTCTGGCACAGCTGTCCTTGAAAAAGGGCAGTTTCTGTCAAGAGCTCTCTCAGCCCCACCCACCTCACAGGGTGTCTGTTGTGGGGAGGGGAAGGGAAAGGAGTTTGTAAGCCACTCTGAGACTCCGAGTGAAGGGCGGGGTATAAATCCAATCTCCTCCTCCTCTTCTTCTTCTTCTTCTTCCTTCTTCTTCTTCTTCTTCTTCTTCTTCTTCTTCTTCTTCCTCTTCTTCCTCTTCCTCTTCCTCTTCTTCTTCCATATATCTGAGAGGGGCTTCCCCTGGCTTGCAGGGCTGGAATGGAGCCAGAAGCCCCCCTAACCCCACCTGTGGCCTGAACCAAAGGGGTACCGTGCATTAGAAACCTGCACAAATGCCATAAACAATAATGGCAGGGGTGACTGGGCTTGTGTTTCGTTATAGACAACCATTGCGTTAAATGGCCGCATCCAGAGCCTGGGACGCTACGCCTTCATTCTGCACTGCTACCAGCCCAGTCATCCAACTTTCCCCATCGAAGTGTTGATCAACGGTGGCCGGATTTGGCAGGGTAAGTGGCGCACAGAGTCATGATGCGGCTCATTCTGTGTGTGTGTGTGTGTGAAGTGCTCTCAAGTTGCTTCCGACTTAGGGTAACCCTATGAATGAATGGCCTCCGGAATGTCTTGTTGTCCACAGCCTTGCTCAGGTCTTGCAGGCTGAGGGCTGCGGCTTCCTTGACTAGAGTCAGTCCGTCCCTCGCTCGGTCTTCCTCTTTTCCTGCCGCCTTCAGCTTTCCATAGTATTGTTCTTTCCCCCAGGGATTCTTGTCTTCTCATAATATGATCAAAGTATGATAGCCTCCATTCGATCATTTTATATTCTAGGCAGAGGGTCAGGCTTGATTTGATCTGGGGCTCATTCTACAGGGTGGTTAGGTAGGTTTTAAAGAGCCGAGCAAGTCATTTGTACCTAAACTGGCCATCGTTTCCCTGTGCAGACCCAAGAAGATTATTTCCTATAGTGCCTGATGTCGCATTCCCCCCCAGTCTCCCTGTAGAACATATCAGTGGTGTGGGGAGACCACAACCAAAGCAGGAGACTGCCCGTGTTTACAGCAAAACGGGATAGGGCACGTTACCTAACCGTCTCTATGTTTTCTGACTCTTCAGGTCAAGCTAATGCCACTTTCTGTCCACATGGCTATGGTTGCCGGAGCCTGGTGGTTTCTGAGAACCAGATTGTCCTGGACGTTACGGATAATGACCTGAGCGTGATCATCCGCGTACCGGAGAACCGACATCTTTGGCTGGTGAGGCCCTAACTTGGAAATCTCTTTGTCTCATCTGTAAGGGTTGATGGCAAGGACTGATGAAGGTGTAAAAATGCGGTCTGCATCCTTCCCAAATAATTCAGAAGCCTTGCAACCCCTTTTCATCCTAGACAAATCCCCATTCATATGGCTATCCAGCCTAGGTAGAACTCGTGCTTTCTTCTTGCTCATTGGTTAAGGGCATCAGCCAGCATCCAGCTGTGTTGACAGAATTGTGCATTGTCAAGAACAGTGGGAAGTTTGTACACTGTTGTGGGGCGGAGGTGCTTCCAATTCCATTCTTTGGTACAGATAACATCACATGATGCAAGTATTCCGCATAGAAGCCTCATTTCCACATGCAGTCCTTTTCCCCAAGGGGTGAAAAGAGGAATTTCAAATCATCTCCATCTTCTGTTTGGTGTAGTGGTTAAGTGCGCGGACTCTAATCTGGGAGAACCGGGTTTGATTCTCCACTCCTTCACTTGCACCTGGCTGGATGACCTTGGGCAAGCCATAGTTCTTTCAGAGGTGTTCTTGAAAAAGAGCAGTTTCTGTCAGAACTCTCTCAGCCCCACCTATCCAAATAATCTTCTTCTTCTCCTCCTCCTCCTCCTTCTTCATCTTCTTCTCCTTCTTCTGCAGTGGTTCTCTGCCACTTGAAGAATAGAAGTGGCACAGAGTGTGTACAAAGACAGAAAATAAGGCCAAAGTCGAATGTTGCTTAATAAAAGTAAAGATATATTGTATAACTCCGTTAAAATTCCCAAAAGGATTGTTCTGGGATCCTAGAAAGGGGTAATCCAGTTGGGAGGGTTGCCGGCTCACCCCGATCCCCGCTTTAACTCGTTTGTCTGCTTTTAGGATTACATCCTCGTGGTTCCTGAGGACAGTTACGACTCCAGCTATCTTGTAGAGGAACCCCTAGACAAATCCTATGATTTCATCAGCAACTGTGGCGTCAACAGCTTCTATATCAAGTGAGAGCCTCGCTTCACAAATAAGCCTTTCTGCATTACACCATGAGGAAAAGACCCTAAGTCCCTGTTCTCCCTGTCCTCTAGGTAGCCTGATGAGTTCATCTGGAATTGGATGTAACCAAACTTTTCTCAATTATTATTTAAAACCGTTCTTTTATACAACCTTAATTCTGTTTCAAGCTCCTTCGCAAAGTTCCTTTAGTTCTTTAGAAGTCCAGTAGCATCTTAAAAACCATCAAGATTTCCAGGGTCTTTAAAGGGCTACTGGACTCAAATCTGGCTCTTCTACTCACAAGACAGCTACCCATCTGAAACGTACTTCTTTAAGTAACACGGCTCTTTAATTTTTAGTTTCTTTGTCCACCCTTTGAGCAGCACGTGTCAATGCTCCCTCCAAGCCGTGGAGTCTTGTGAGCACAAATTCTACTTTGTGAGCTACTGGCATTAAAGTTGTGAGCGAGCCGTCTGGCTAAGGGTCTCTCTCTTTTACAAAAACGGGGCCCAGAGCTAAGACAGAAATGTGTGAGCTGGAGGCTTAAAAAACTGTGAGCTAGCTCACACGAACTCAGCTTAGAGGGAACACTGGCGCGTGTGTATGTTCCAGGGGTCCCCAATCTTTTTGAGTCTCTGGGCACCTCTGGACGTCTGACACAGTGCGATGGGTGCACTTACAAAATGGCTGCCCTAGGTTACCTTCAGTCACACATGAAGATCCTTGTGCTGTGGTGGCAGCTGTTGCTAAAGGAACGTTCTTAAAAAGCTGCACAGCCAATCAAATCTCCAGTGGCTAGTCAGAAGCCTTGCTGAGAAAAAACAACCCTGAATGGCCTTGCTCATTTGCTAAAGATTCTTGGTGGACACCAGGAAAGGTGTTTGTTGGTCCCATGGGGCCCGCGACTACCACACTGGGATTCCCTGGTGTATTCTGTACAAGATTAGTTGAGCTGTCCAAGTGCAGAGTCTGATAACCACGGCTGCTTAGTTTTGTCAGACTAGTCTTCATGTCTGCCAGGAGAAGTGCCAGAACAGGATGGGCTGCAAGTTTTAATTAACTCATGGGATGCACCATGGTGAAACCCCCAAATCAGAAATGTCCCTTTCTTTCCCTGTCCGCAGCCCGGTGACATCATCCAGATTCTGCCAGGACTCTACTGTCTCCATCTCTCTCTTTTACAACAACGGGGCCCAGCCGTGCCACTGCCATGAAGCAGGTGCTGTCCGGAGCCAGTGTGAGCCGTTTGGCGGCCAGTGCTCTTGCAAGGCCAACATCATTGGGCGAGAGTGTTCCCGCTGTGCCACGGGCTACTGGGGCTTCCCCAGCTGCAGGCGTGAGTGCCTTTCTGTGCAGGGTGGGGGGAAATCGTGCTTTTCAAGGATGACTTGTACACTGTTTCTAGATCTGCATGAATTGCCTGCGTGTCTCAAATCCCATACAGCTGTTATGTGAGTAGGTTATTCAGATAGAATCATAGAGTTGGAAGGGGACATACAGACCATCTAGTCCAACCCCCTGCCCAATGCAGGACCAGCCTAAAGCATCTCTGACAAATATTCATCCAGCCTCTTCTTGAAAGCTGTCAGTGAAGGGGAGCTCACCACCTCCCTAGGCAGCTGATTCCACCCTTGAACCACTCTGACCGTGAAAAAGTGGTTCCTAATATCCAACCGATACCTTTCTGCATGTAAATTAAACCTGTTGCTTCGGGTCCTCTCCTCTGCTGCCAACTGGAACAGCTCCTTGCCCTCCTCCAAATGACAACCTTTCAAATATTTAAAGAGAGCAATCATGTCCCCCCTCGATCTCCTCTTCTTCAGACTGAACATTCCCCTTAGCCTTTCCTCGTAGGGCTCAGTCTCTAGACCCCTGATCATCCTCATCGCTCTCTTCTGCACCCTCTCGATTTTGCCCACATCCCTTTTGAAGTGAGGCCTCCAGAACTGCACACAGTACTCCAGGTGTGGCCTGACCAAGGCAGTATACAGAGGGGCTGTGACCTCCTGCGATTTCAGTGCTATGGCCCTTTTAATACAACCCAAGACTGAATTTGCCTTTTTTGCCACCGCATTGCTTCATTGCCCATAGGGGAGGGGTTGTGGCTCAGTGAAAGAGCCTCTGCCTTGCCTCCAGAAAGTCCCAGAGGTTCAGTCCCCGGCATCACCAGTTGAGAAGGATCATGAAGTGGGTGATCTGGGGAGAAACTGTGGCTCAGTGATAGAGCATCTACTTGGTATGCAGAAGGTGCAGTTTTGGTCCCTGGCATCTCCGGTTGAAAGGTCCAAGTAGAAGATGATGTGAAGTAAAAGGTAAAGGTTCCCTTGGTCGAAATAAGCCAGTCGAATCCGACTCTAGGGTTGCGGTGCTCATCTCCGTTTCAAAGCCGAAGAGCCTGCGCTGTTCGAAGACGTTTCCGTGGTCATGTGGCCAGCATGACTAAACACCAAGGCACACGGAACGCTGTTACCTTCCCACCGAAGTGGTACCTATTTATCTACTTGCAATTTCTTGCTTTCGAACTGCTAGTTTGGCAGGAGCTGGAACTAGAGATGGGAGCTCACTCCGTCATGCAGCAGACTCGGGTCCCGAACTTCTGAACTACCGACCTTCCACAGCCTGCAGTCCAGCGTCTCAACCACTTGAGCCACCGCAGCTCCTCATGATGTGAAGGACCTCTGCTTAATAAGGATGACTAGCCTATGCTGATTCTATGTCATTCTGTGATTCTGTGTCACTTTGAGGAGGGCTGAGGGAGCCGCTCCTATGGGCAGCAGTGGAGAGGACCTGGCAATCATCGGGTTAATCGGCAGTCATCGGTTTAAATTAAGGGCGGGAAGGTACCTGCTGGATATTAGGAAAAAGTTGTTTATAGTAAGAGTCCTTCAGCAGTGGAATCAGCTGCGTAGGGAGGTGGTGAGCTCCCCCCCCTCACCCGGGCAGTCTTTAAGCAGCGGCTGGACAAACCCTTGTCAGGGATGCTCTAGGCTGATCCTGCACTGAGCAGGGGGTTGGACTAGATGGCCTCTATGGCCCCTTTTATGATTCTATATGTTGGAGAGCCACTGCCAGATCACTGCCAAGGGTCTGATTCAGGACAAGGCAGCTTCATGTCTGTCAGTTCTGTATGTTACCCCCCGAGGGCTTTTGCTGACCAAATGGGACCGCTTTAGAATTATTCCTACAGAAGGACATCCATAAGGGTCCTACATGGGAATGGGGGGGAGGGGGAGAACCCACTCTGACAGCGCTATCCTAATTTTATTTTTATTTTATTTATATCCTGCCTTGCGCCCCAGTGGGGACCCAAAGCAGCTTAACATCATTTTCTTCTCCTCCATTGTATCCTCACAACAACCCTTGTGAGGTAGGTTAGGCTGAGAGAATGTGACTGGCCCAGGGTCACCCAGCCAGCTTCCATGGCATGAGTGGAGATTTGAACCTGGGTCACTAGCCTATACTGGCTTTCCTAAGCAGAGTGACGCGCTTTCTAAGGCTTGGAAGAGTGTAACTCTGTTTAGGATTGCAGTGTGAATTTTCCAGAAGGGCGTACAAGTGCATACTGGCTGAAATCTAGTCCCTCAGCTGCAGTCAGTTCAGGTGAAAAATCCACTTAGTCCTTCCCTTCCAGCATAATGTCTTCTATTGGTGTCCATCTATGGAAATATAATTCCCATCTTCCATGGACGAAAAAATATTTCGTTAGAATCTACAGTGATTCATCTGCTCAATTTCTTTTTTAAGCATTTTTCTTAAAAAAATATATGCCACATCTTTGGCGTAGAAACCCAACTCTATTCCCTTGACCGTCAGCGCTCAGCCGATTTACATGGAAATAACAAAAATCCACCCGCTTCAGATTCCTGTTTTTGTCCGTGAGCTGTCTGCCAGCATCCTGCCAGCGTCCTGCATCACTTGTCAGAGAGTGGGGGAGAGATGAGATGCTTGTCAGCAGCTGTATTCCCTAACTGAGGAGAGATCTTGCTACTTTGCTTTTGGCTGAGAGGGAGAGAAAATCCAGCCGTTCAGCCACCTGCCCCATCTTCTCGGCTTCCATTTCTGCCTTAAATTTTGTCGGCTGGAAAATCCACATCTGCCACGCTCAAAACTGGCTTGCTGCGTGGTTTTGCTGCTATGGAGCAGCTGTCCAAAGAATGTATTGGCCAGGCCCACGACGGCCAGTCCTTCAAGCCAGAAGCATCGGCTCTCCAGGTTTCAGAATATCATTAGAAGTGCCCTGCCGATCTGAATGGGCATCAGGATAGGGTATTCGGACAGATGCCCCGGGCCAATGATGCCGTGTGCTTTCATGGGCGTGTGTGTGTCCTTTGTGATACTCACCTGCCGCTTTTCGCTTTCAGCCTGCGACTGCGGGACTCGTCTTTGCGATGAGCTGACGGGGCAGTGCATCTGCCCGCCGCGCACCATCAAGCCAGAGTGCATCGTCTGCGAGCCCCACACCTTCGGCTGCCATCCATTGGTGGGCTGCGAGGACTGCAATTGTTCTCACGCCGGCATCCAAGACCTGACAGAGCTGGGATGTAACACAGACAGTGGACAGTGCAGGTGGGTACGACTGGGCGCCAGTCCTGTGCATAGTGGACAGCATTGTTTTTATACCTCACTGTGCTACCTTTGTAACCAGCACAAATTCAGACTTCCCTCAGCCCAAAGGCACCTTGATCCAATATTTTATTTATTCGTTATTTATAGTCCGCCTTTCTTACAGGGACTCAAGGGGGATTACCCATAGTGAGTCAGCAGCACAATGAACAAAATAAGACACTCAATAAGCAGCGCATTAGGATTGTAGAAGTCTAGAATGACCAGTAAGAACTGAAGCATAGCGCAGCTGTTGACATGACACATTAAGCAGTACAGAAATTACATAAGAATCTTACTTACAATAAACTATATGTAGCAGTATAGACCACTGTCACAATCACTTATCCAAGTAAGTTTGAGAACCATTGTGTGTGGTGTGTGACCCTATTAAAAAGGTAAAGGTAAACGTTCCCTTGCTTGAAAGCCAGTCGAATCCGACTCTAGGATTGCGGTGCTCATCTCCGTTTCAAAGCCAAAGAGCCAGCGCTGTCCGAAGACGTTTCCGTGGTCATGTGGCCGGCATGACTAAACACCGAGGTGCACAGAACGCTGTTACCTTCCCACCGAAGTGGTCCCTATTTATCTACTTGCAATTTCTTGCTTTCAAATGGCTAGGTTGGCAGGAGCTGGAAGTAGAGACGGGAGCTCACTCCATCATGCGGCACCTGGGTCTCGAACTGCTGAACTACTGACCTTCCACAGCCTGCAGTTCAGCGTCTTAACCACTTGAGCCACCGCAGCTCCTATTACCTGTACAGAAAAGCCCTCTAACAGTTCAGTGTTCCATAGTTTGCAGAAGGCCAGAAGAGTGGGAGCTTTCCTGACTTCCTCGGGCCAAGGCCGTTGCACAAAATGGAAGCTACAATGGAGAAGGCACAAGTAGAGGAATTGTTGATTTTGCCCATTTGCAGGTTGGCACCTGCAGACCCCCCAGCTGACATGAGTGAAGTTCATTACACACCGTGTTGCCACTGCCTTGCCTTTTCAATTTCCATCTGATTATTTCAACAACCGCATGATGGTGAGCCATCGTTTTACAGATGGGAGAGGCTTCCCAAAAGCCCCTTAATGGATCTGTGATAGAGTTGGCACTGGCTGGGCTTTTTGCATTCCCTGAATTGTCATGTCTGTCCCAAGCGACAGTGACCCATCCTTTGATGCGTTGTCCAGTCCACTCCTTGATACAGATGCAGACATAATAGGTAACCCATTATAACCATGCCCAGAAGTAGCTATGAAGGCCTGCTTAACCTAGCTGAGCCAGCAACCCCAATCAAAGAACAACCTGTTTTGAGGGGCAGCGTCTACAGGCCTGAACCCCAGAAACAAAGGTAGACTAAGTCCTCAAGTATGTTGCGAGAGCCCCCAGTAGACCTGCCCTCCCAATGGCTTCCAACATTACCCAGTGACTTTCAAGGTCATTGTGCTGCATTGGCTGGCGATGCCTCTAGCATCCTGTCTCACACAGTGGCGAGCCAGTTCCTCTGGAGGGCCAACAACAGGGCATTGAGGCTGAGACCTTCCCTGGCATTGGGATTCAGAGGCCGACTGCCTCTGAACATGGAGGTTCCCCTCAGTCCCCATGGCTAGTAGCGACTGATAGACCTATTTTCCATAAATCCATCTAATTCCCCTTTAAAGCTGTCTATCTCTACATCCTCTGTCTTTACATCCTGTGTCAGGGAATTACACATTTTAAATCCTATTTAAGATGCTATGAAAGAGTGGAGACCCTGGAGAGCTGCTGCCAGTCTGAGTAGATACTCTGATTCAGTATAAGGCAGCTCTCATACGTTCCAACAAGCAGAAACAGAATAAATTAGGCACAGAATTTGCATACAGTTGTGCTAACCTTGAAGGAACGTACACAAGCCTTAGAATCCAGATTTTGCTATGTTAAAAAGTGAAGAGTGAATGTACTGACCTGGATCGCGCGCCCCCCCCCCCACACACATACAAATCCTACTGTGTTGACTGGATCACTTGTGGCTTGAATGTTTCTAGTGGAGCCAGGCCGATTTGCACAGAGAGATGGCATTCCACCTGCCAAGCTCCCCATTCAATTCACCTCAACGTTTAAGAGCCAAACAAGTGGGAGTCTGCAAACAAAGCCACTTTTTCCTTGCCTTTGCCTAGTGGTAGCCCTTGTATTTGCAGGCATTTGTCCCTACAACAGACACCCTGTGAGGTGGGTGGGGCTGAGAGAGCTCTTGACAGAAACTGCTCTTTTTCAAGAACAGCTGTGCCCGAGCTTGTGACTGACCCAAGGTCACATCAGCAGCTGCAAGCGGAGGAGTGGGGAATCAAACCCGGTTCTCCCAGATTAGAGTCCGCACACTTAACCACTACACCAAACCACTACAGCCAAACAGGTGGGAGTCTGCAAACAAAGCCACTTTTCCTTGCCTTTGCCTAGTGGTAGACCTTGTATTTGCAGGCATTTTGCTTGTGCTTCACTGGTGGTTGGGCCAGGCCGTTGCCCCAAGGTAGTGACTTTGTTTCCTCAAGATGACACGGTGGTGCTTGGCTGGGTTCAATTGTAACGGGAAATCGTGGTTGGCCGTTACTAGAATGAGCCTTGAAGGTGCTTCGGGCTTGCTCTCGTGATTTCCCCTGCACCACACATGAAGCTAATCAGCTGCTTTCTCAACAAGCTGCCTGTATATCCAAAGCAGCAAACTACAGCTTGCAAACAATGATTCCAAACCATGGTTTGTTCCCAGTTTGTAAGCCTAATTTGCGGGGCAAGCACAAACCCTGCTTCAGAGGGAATGGAAAATGATGATTGGCAGAAGCAGCTAATGAGCTTGCCACGTACAGGGAGAAGGGATGCACCCTCCCCGCAAGTTTCTTGCAGGTCCTCAATTGTAGATATCTACAAATCTCTTCTTTGTTGGAATACTGAGCATGTTTCATGTATTCTATTTTGGAAAGGCACATTTACTTTTCAAGTTCTTTCTTCTGTTGTCCTGTTGGTCTGAAAGGCCTTGAATCACCCCTGGAAAATCCTGGCTCTTGCTAGAGATGTCAGAGTCCTTCCTATCGTGTTGTGAGGCAGGAGATTCATAAACCCATCCTCCGGAACAAAGTTTGAGTCCAGTGGCACCTTAAAGACCAAATAAAGTTTATTCCTGGATATAAGCGTTCGTGTCCATGCATATTTCTTCTGCAGACAGCACCCACACAAAAGCTTAACTTTGTGTGTCTTAAAGGTGCCACTGGACTGCAACTTTCTTTTACTGCTTCAGACCAACATGGCTGCGCCTCTGAATCAATCCTCCGGATGTCAGCTGAGTTCCTCAAAGGCCTAAGTTCCACATTAGAAACAAGTTGGAGAAACGAATGTAAAACGTTTTATCTTTTTTCAGGTGCAAGCCCAACATCATGGGACGGCAGTGTGACCTCTGTGCCCCAGGCTACTATGGGTACCCAAACTGCAGGCCTTGTGACTGTCACCGAGCAGGGACAAAAGCAGACGTGTGCGATCCGGTCACTGGCCAGTGTCACTGCAAGGTGAGTCTGATGTGTCAGCTGCTGGGCATGCTGCAGTTGAAGTGGCTGGCGAAGGAACTGGAGAAGGATTTTGTCGAGTGCTTGTGCCCATCAGTGCCCGATGGCATCGAACTCCATAAATCTCTCTGCACTGCCAATGCCATTTGCCCTGTTGCCACTCAGCTGTTTTCTGAGCACATAATGGGATGTTGTCTCTTGCAGTGGGGCTTCTGTATGACTTTCTAGAGTTAATTAACTGGCAAGCGCCACTGAGTCATAGCTGAGGAGCCAGCTCTCTGTGCGTAGGAACAAAAACATTACTGAAGCTTTGCTACGGGCTGTGACTTTTTTTTTTTTTGCCTTGAGCCCAGGATCTTGGGAAATGATTCCGTTCATGCCAGAATGAAAATTCATGCCTGAGGCAGAGCTGTTAGAGATGATGTGTAGAGCTGCTTTACTGCTGGCCGATGTAGGACCGAATTTATTTGCAGAAGGCAGGCTTGGAAGCCAGTATCATTCAAGAGCCACAGTTTGTGTTGCAGTTGTACCGCTTTCCATTGAGCCAGCTGTCCTTTCAGAACATTTAAGATACAAAAAGATTTTGGGGAACAGAATTCCAAGGTTGAGGTCAGCACTCTTGTTCCTAAATGCAGCGGATCAGGTTTCTCCCTGTGTTCTTCAATGTCTTTCTAACCTGCTGCCGAAGCAGAACGGATTGAGTGTAAGCAGCGATTGTGCATATCAGCACATTTGTGGAAATCGGCAGCGTGGAACTGTATAATTGCTCATTCCTACCGTGCTGAGGAAGCTCAGTCATGCGTTTCTCTGTGAGCAATGAAACAAACAGACAAAAACCAACAACAGCCGAATGAGGAAGAACAACCTTTCTTTAGGTGGGCTGCCAATAAATCTATACCTGCCTTCTCCCAGGGGCAGCTGATAGGATAACTCCATTGCTGTGTAAACACAGCCTTTGCTTTTAATTTAGCAACTGTTAATAGATCCGCAGCAAGACACCGAGGTAGTGTAAGCTTTTACGAAGCAGTGCAGATACTGCTGGGTCGAAAAATTGTTAAAAAGCAAGTGAATAAGAACCGTAACATAGCAAGGAGTGGCTGTGACTGGCCCACTGAGCGATGTAGTAGAAGACAAAGAGTAGGTTTTTATACCCCACTTCCCTCTACCCTAAGGAGTCTCAAAGTGGCTTACAATCACCTTCTCTTCCCTCTCCCCACAACAGGCACCTTGTGAGAGTTTTGACAGGGAGGCCTAAGGCCACCCAGCAGGCTTCATGTGGAAGAGGAGTGGGGAATCTAAACCGCTATACCATACTGGCGAGTTTGGTGTAGTGGTTAGGAGCGTGGATTCTAATCTGGGAGAACCGGGTTTGATTCTCCACGCCTCCACTTGCAGCTGCTGGTGTGACCTTGGGTCAGTTGCAAGTTCATTCACAGCTGTTCTCTCAAGGGCAGTCCTCAAGAGAGCTCTCTCAGCCCCACCTACCTCACAGGGTGTCTGTTGCGGGGAGGGGAAGGGAAAGGAGATTGTAAGCCGCTCTGAGACTCCTTCGGGCAGTGAAGGGCGGGTTACAAATCCAATTTCTTTCCTCCTTCTCTCATAGCCCCCATGTAGCCCTACATTCTGTTGTAGGGATGTTCTAATGACATAAGACATAGTTTTAAAAGGGAGGGGCGGTATAGCCCGATCTTCTCAGATCTTGGAGGCTAAGCAGGGTTGCTACTGGGTTGGGAGCCCACCAAGGAAGGCTCTGCAGAGGAAGCCAATGGCAAACCACCTCTGCTTCTCACTTGCCTTGAGAGTCCCTTCCTGGGGTCTCCATAAGTCAGTTGTGACTTGACAGCATTTATGTACATAGTTTAAAAAGAGGGCTGACAGTGGCATTTTCCTCTGGTACAAAGGCATCCACTGATGTGACAGGCTCCTTGCACCAGAGGAATGCACCACCACTAGCAGAACAGATCTGTGAGACCAAACCCGGTGGGTCATTTCCATCTGGATGAAGGAAAATGCTGATTATATCGTTCCGTAGAAATATGTTGTTGTTCTCAGTACAGCTTCCACTTGCGTTCATGTGGCAGCTCATAAGCTGCCCCTTTGTCCAAACGCGCCTGAAGAACCCCCCTCTTCAGTTCTCAAGTTTTCTTGTTCCTCCCTTTTCCCCCTCTTCTAATCAGCAGATAATGGGAGACATGTAAACACATCCTTTTCCCATTCTTAAATCTTTTCTAGGAAAACGTGGAAGGACCAAGGTGCGACCAGTGCCATCTGGGGACCTTCTCTCTGGATGCAAACAACCCCAACGGCTGCACCCGGTGCTTCTGCTTTGGGGCAACGGACCGCTGTCACAGCACCGAGAAGTACCGCGTGCAGGTGATTGTGCGAGACCGGTGGTTGTAATTGTTGATACCTCAAGAGAGGTAGAGTAATGGGAATCTTTTCTTTCTTCACTTGCCGGATGGCCACAATTATCCAGATCTGGAGCAGGAGTGCTGAGGGGCACCTGAATCATAGAATCACAGAGTTGGAAGGGGCCCTACAGGCCATCTAGTCCAACCAACCCCCTCCTGAATGCAGGATCAGCCTAGAGCATCCCTGACAGGTGTTTGTCCAGCCGCTGCTTAAAGACTGCCAGTGAGGGGGAGCTCACCACCTCCCGAGGCAGCTGATTCCATTGTTGAACAACTCATACTACAAAAAAGTTTTTCCTAATATCCCACCCTTAATTAAAACCCATTGTTATAATCTTGCCATCTGAATTAGCGAAGAAGCTGAGTCTCTTTTACTCTCCTGGATCTTTTTGAGGACGTTTCCTCCGTGCTCGCACGTCTGTTAGTCTCCTCTAGACTTTGAGCCTTCAGTGTGTCCAGTTCTCTGTTGGAGCTCCCATTTTATGGAATGGCCACCCTGATGGGCGTAGGAAGACTCCCACTCTTCTGGCTGTTCTCTCAAGGGCAGTTCTGCAAAGAGCTCTCTCAGCCCCACCTACCTCACAGGGTGTCTGTTGTGGGGACGGGAAGGGAAAGGAGTTTGTAAGCCGCTCTGAGACTCCGAGTGAAGGGCGGGGTATAAATCCAATCTCTTCTTCTTTCTGCAAACAATACAAAGGAGAATTATTCAAGAGGGCTTTTCTGTATGGGTAATACCACTATAATGTTATGGTTCAAAAAGTTCACCCAAAGAATAATTAACGTGAAATTCACTGCCACAGGAAGTGGCGGCAGCTACAAGCATAGACAGCTTCAAGAGGGGATTGGATAAGCATATGGAGCCGAGGTTCGTCTGTGGCTATTAGCCACCGCATATAGTTGGAACACTCTGTCTGGGGCAGTGATGCTCTGTGTTCTTGGTGCTTGGGGGGCAACAGGGGGAGGGCTTGTGGATTTCTGGCCCTGCTGGTGAACCTCCTGATGGCACCTGGGTTTTGGCCACTGTGTGACAGAGTGTTGGACTGGATGGGCCACTGGCCTGATCCAACATTGGCATCTCTTATGTTCTCATGTAGAGGGTCAGGGACTGCGGCCTGTTACGTACAATAGCGTTGCTTTTTGCTGTACGCATGCTCCTGCTGTGTGGTTTCTGCACTGTTCGATCATGCCGTGTTTAAATGCTATACTTTGTTTCAGGTTTGTTTTTCAGACCTGCTTTTCGATTTCTGCTTGTTTTCACACTCCTGCAGTCCAGACACTGTTGCACTATTCATTGGAGGTCCCACTCGGTTGATCGTATTGACTTGTTCTGTGTAATCTGCCTTGAGACTCCGTGAGAAAGGCAGACTATAAATAGCATAAGCAGACATAAGTGCACAGATCACCCAACAGGGCCCACATACCACGTTGCATTATACAAGCGTCTGAAGCAGCTGCCAACAACAGGCGTTATGATGTTGTAACATTAAAGCCCTGTTGGATCAGATCAGACCAAGGGGTCCATCCAGTTTCTGTCAAGGGCAGACAAATGTTTCCAGGAAGCTTGCAAGCAGAGCGGAAAAGCAGCAGCTTTCTGTCCGTTGTTCTTGACTTCCAGCATCTGCTGTACTGCCTCTGAACATGGAGTTTCTTACTTAGCCATCAAAACAAATAGTTATTGATAGATCTTGTCCTCCATTACTTTCTTATCCAGGCCTGCACAACCCTCGTGACCCACAAAACCCAAAGCCCACTAGCAAAGCATGGCTATCCACCAGGGATGAATAAATAGTCAGTTTGGTGTAGTGGTTAAGGAGCGGTGGACTCTAATCTGGAGAACCGGGTTTGATTCCCCACTCCTCCACATGCAGCCAGCTAGGCGACCTTGGGTCAGTCACAGTTCTCTCAGAGGTGTTCTCTCGAGAGCAGTTTTCTCAGAGCTCTCTCAGCCCCACCTACCTCACAGGGTGTCTGTTGTGGGGAGGGGAAGGGAAGGAGATTGTAAGCCGCTCTGAAATGAAGGGTAGGTATAAATCCAACTCTTCTACTTTTTTGCCACCTGCTTTGAAACGGAGATGAGCATCGCAACCCTAGAGTCGGATTCAACTGGCTTTCAAGCAAGGGAAACTTTACCTTTACCTTTACCTTGGACTGCAAAGGGGAAGTGCTGTTCAGCACTTTATGGGCCACAGTATGTGACCAGTAGGAGCTGTGGTGGCTCAAGTGGTTAAGACGCTGAACTGCAGGCTGTGGAAGGTCGGTAGTTCAGCAGTTCGAGACCCGAGTGTGCCGCATGACGGAGTGAGCTCCCGTCTCTAGTTCCAGCTCCTGCCAACCTAGCAGTTCGAAAGCAAGAAATTGCAAGTAGATAAATAGGTACCACTTCAGTGGGAAGGTAACAGCATTCCGTGCGCCTTGGTGTTTAGTCATGCCGGCCACATGACCACGGAAACGTCTTTGGACAGTGCTGGCTCTTTGGCTTTGAAACGGAGATGAGCACCGCAACCCTAGAGTCGGATTCAACTGGCTTTCGAGCAAGGGAACCTTTACCTTTACCTATGTGGCCAGTGGGCTTAATTTGATTAGGTGAGTCACAAGTGGTGCAGTGTCAAAGACCAAAACCTTTTTTTTTTTTTAATGCCGCCTGAGTTAGTGATCACCACCATATCTGGTGGCAGTGGATTCCTGAAAATTAATTATGCACATGTGCTTTACTTTGTCCACCCCAAACCTACTGCCATTCATTTTAGCAATGTTCAGTAATATTCAGAGATGTTATTACCTAACATAAGTGGAAGTATTTGCAATAGCCTGGTGAGGCAAAATGTGCCATCCAGTCTGGCTTGGATCTTATGATTCATGGAAGAGAATGATGGATCTAGAAGGCATCTAAATATTATTTAGTCCTAAACAGAGACATGCCCCTACACAACTTCATACTACTATGCCACAATTCTTAGTGCTACCCTTTCCCACATGAATGCTTTCAGACATAGCCCATTATCCAGCAGGGTGTATACCTTTTTGAAGGAATCTCAGCTGTAGAGCAGAGCTAATAATGTAAAACCAGATAGGTTAAGTAACCAAGCTGAAAAGGGATTCAGGTGGGGTAGCCGTGTTGGTCTGAAGCAGCAGAACAAAGTTTGAGTCCAATAGCACCTTTAAGACCGAAAAAGTTTTATTCCTGTTATAAGCTTTTGTGTGCATGCAGACTTCTTCAGATACATTGAAATCTATCTGTATGTATCTATATGGGCTGGTAACTTCCATTTCAGTGTATCTGAAGAACTGTGTGCGCAGATTAAAGCTTATTCCAGGAATAAAACTTTTTCAGTCTTAAAGGTGCCTCTGGACTCAAACTGTGTTAAGCTGAAAAGGAACACTGTTTCTTCCAGACACCTATTCTGGCATTGCTGTATCTGTCGGCTGAAGTAATCAACTGGAATACATTTCTAGCTCTTTAACACCAACATATCCCGTCATGACAGATCCATGCCATCCCACGAACAGATAGGCACAGCATTAGTCTGGGTGGAAGACAAAATGACAAACTCATTATCTACCCATGAATTTCTGATCATAATTGTATTTATTTGTTCTATTTGGATTTGTATTCTGCCCTCCCCGCGAGCGGGCCCAGAGCGGATCACATCATAAATAGATAAAAACATACATTAATAAATATAACAATATTTAAAACAACTGGGGCCCCTGCCACACGGCAGGGAAAACACAGTGAAAAGCGCGGCTTTTAAAAGCCGCACCAAACTTGCGACGCTGCGGCGGGATCCCACGGATCCCCAAAGCCACGTTGCATCGCTCCCCGGCACGATCAGATGCCGGGGAGGAAGAGTCGGAGGGAAGGGGGAGGCTGCCGAAAAGCATGCGCAGTTCGACCGGGGGCCAGGATGTGCTGGCGCAAGGATGCGCCGGCCGATCCCACGGCCGGTTTGAGGTGCTCTACTTCGGAAGAACCACCCAGGTAGGTGGTTCTTTTTAGTGCGGGTTTTCAGGTGGGAGGGACGGATCGGGGATGGGCAGGCAACGATTCCCAGATGTTGCCGTGGGATCGCGCCCGTTTGCTCCGCCCCCGTTCTGTCTCGCTCCCGGACCAAAACCCCTCGTATGAACAGGGCCTAAGTAATACAATTTTTAAAAACCTGTGTATAACTAAAACACAGTTTCAGCTGGAATGGCTGGATCCAAAGGTTTTCTTAATCTGGGCTGAATAATGGTGACAAAACTTCAGTGAGGGAGGCCGACTTCATTGGATACCCTTCGCCTCAACCAAAGGCCTGGTGAAACAGCTCCGTCTTACAACACTTCAGTGAAATCTTGGATAAGCCAGTATTTGCTGATCTTAAAGCTTTTCGAAATATTTCACAGGACTTCCCCCCCCTTCTTCCTTATAGTTTATTGACATGAGCGGGTGGAGCTTGCTAAGTGGAGACCGCCAGGAAGTACCCACCTCAGTCAGCCTGGAGGAGGAAGTGGTTCGTGCTGATCTCAGGAATTTCCCCGAGGCCTTCCAGGAACTTTATTGGCACGCTCCCAGCTCCTACCTTGGAGACAAGGTAATCTCCTCTTGGGCATCTTAGATTGGGCTAGTTAAACGTTTCCAAAGTCTCCTACTACTGTAGTGTTCAGGTGCCAAATTCTGGTATCAGACACAGAATTTAAGCTCCCGAGTACCGTGAGCGTTGTTCCCTGACATTATCCAAATGGTCTCTTCTCTCTTTCATTTGTCGATACATGATTATTATCCAGCTGTCCCTTTTGCTCTCAAAAGGCGCAGAATTATGTTCCCCTTCGTGTATTCCATAGCAGCCCTGATAGCCCAGTCTAGCCTGGTCTCATAAGAGTTTGGAAGCTAAGCAGGCAGGACTTGGATGGGAGACCGCTATGGAAGACTGCGCCTGCTATGCAGAGGAAGGCAATGGCAAACCACCTCTGCCCCTCTCTTGCCCTGAATGCCCCATGAAGTGGAACTCGGAGGGTTTGCCACGAGTAGGTTCATCTTAACAGCTTGCTTGCTTTACTGTGTATACTGCAAGTATTTAATCAATGTATATTTCTAAAAAAAAGACCCTCCCAGATCTGTAAAATTTTGCCACGAGGGTTTGCCACGAGTTGGTTCACCTTAACAGCTTGCTTGCTTTACTGTGTATACTGCAAGTATTTAATCAATGTAGGCTACGGTCACACACACTAAAAATCCACTTTCAGTGCACTTTCCAACTGGATTTTGCCAGTTCACACAAAAAAATCCAGTTGGAAAGTTCACTGAAAGTGGATTAAAAGTGGATTATTTAGTGTGTGTGACCCCAGCCGTATATTGCTAAAAAAAGACCCTCCCAGATCTGTAAAATTTTGCCACGAGGGTTTGCCACGAGTTGGTTCATCTTAACAGCTTGCTTGCTTTACTGTGTATACCGCAAGTATTTAATCAATGTATATTGCTAAAAAAAGACCCTCCCAGATCTGTAAAATGTTGCCACGAGGGTTTGCCACGAGTTGGTTCATTTTAACAGCTTGGTTGCTTTACTGTGTATACTGCAAGTATTTAATCAATGTATATTGCTAAAAAAAGACGCTCCCAGATCTGTAAAATTTCACAAATTTCAGTTCACAGCACACAAAATGCTAAAAAAGGGCATGTGTAAAGAACAGTGATTTCCATAGATACTTTAAAGATGTATTTAATTTTGGTGTGGAGTCTTAATTTGGGGAGGGGGAAGAGGTCATAAACGACCCTGAATGCAGCATACCCCTTTGTGGCTTTCTTCCCCTTTTAGGTTTCCTCCTATGGTGGATACTTGCGCTATGAGCTGCATTCAGACACTCGGAGGGGTGACGTGTTCATACCAATGGAATTCCGGCCTGATGTTATCCTCAAGGTACACAGGACAAGCTGCCCTCCTCTCTTGCTCTATGTATCATTCCACCGAGCAATGCTTCTGTCAAATTAATTGTGCTGGTTTATTTTCCTTTACTAGGGGAACCAAATGAGCATTATGTTTCTTGAAGGCACCTACCCCATCCCTGGAGAAGTCTATGAAGGGAAACTCCAGCTTGTAGAGGTCAGTCCAGATAGAGGTTTACAAAATTATGCATGGGGTAGAGGAAAAAAGTACTTTTCTCCCTTCCTCACAATACAAAAACTCGTGGGGACGCAATGAAATTAATGAGCAGTAGGTTTAGAACAGATAAAAGGAATTAATTCTTCACCCAAAGAATAATTAAGATGTGGAACTCACTGCCACAGGAAGTGGTGGCAGCATCTGCAAGCACAGACAGTTTCAAGAGGGGATGAGATGAACATATGGAGCAGAGGTTCATCAGTGGCTATGAGCCACAAGGTATAGATGGAACACTATGTCTGGGGCAAGTGATGCTCTGTATTCTTGGTCCTTGGGGGGGCCACAGTGGGAGGGCTTCTGGAGTTCTGGCCCCACTGATGGATCACCTGATGGCGCTTGGGTTTTGGCCACTGTGTGATACAGAGTGCCAGACTCGATGGGCCATTGGCCTGATCCAACATGTCTTCTCTTATGTTCTTAGATGCATAATTGTGCAGGAGGTTAGGCCTGCCGGTCAGAGAATCCTCCTGAAAATAAATTCTTATTGTTGCAGACTGATGCTTTGATGCTCTTGCCACGTGTACCTACAGTGGCTGTTACGTTGCTGACAGTGTGCTCTCACTAGAATCTTGAAACATGCTTGCTTGCTTTATAAACTGAAAGAGCCTTGCAGCCCTGGCAATGGGTTATCCTTTTTGCAAAAGCTTTTTAAAGAGCTCCTTTCAGGAGTGGTCTGCAGGAGAGCTAGGGGAAAAAGTTTTGTGGATTGGTTGAAATTTCGGCTATGCGTGGCACAAGAGCCAGCTGGGTTGTTTATGGCAACCATCTAACAAGGGGGGTTGTCAGACGAGTGTCAGATTTTAAGCAAAGGTGTTTCATTTGAGTGCTAAGCCTACCACTCTAAATTGCCAGTCCGCCTGTGATGTGTTGAACAAATAGAGCTTGTCATTAGTGTAGCCAAAAATTCTGGTTGACAAATGCTTAAGCAACATGGATTTTGCACTGATTACATGCCTAGCAGTCTGGATTTTGACCCCTGTCTCATGCTGTGGGACATTTTAGACCTCTGCAAACTATGACTTTATAGCGGAGTGAGTCTGAAGTCACTGATCGTGTGCTCAGTCCAGTAGCCTTGCTTCAAGGCATTTTAATCTTTCTGCTGCTAGTGCAGCTATTACTGCCTCAAATGCAGTTGTGCAAGAGGCACAAGCACCTATTGGCTATTGCCAAGGTCATCATTGATGGCATGTGATACAGCCCCCAATTACTGGTGCCCAGGCAATGCTGTAACAGCAAAGAAGGGCCTTCCGTGGGAAGACCTTTCTCCAACCATCAACTACCAAACCTGCAGTCTTTGCAAGACTGCTATGGAAATTAAACTGGTCAGAGTCTTGCCTTGTTCTTGCTTTGTTCTGGCCATGCTGGTGGACTTTCTGATGGCATCTGGGTTTTGGCCACTGTGTGACATGGATCCATTGGCCTGATCCAGTATGGCATCTCTTATGTTCTTATGCTGTTATGTTGTGTGAGTAAACTGTCATTGGGGAGATGCAGATTATTTTAAAAACAAGGCAAATGAAATAATGCATCAGGAGTATGGCTGACCTACCTATAGCAAGACCAACCACACTAATTGCATGTGGGCCAGATAGTACTCGTCTGTGTTTGAACTAATTTAAAATATTCCGGAGCCATCAATTGAAATGATTCCCTGGGTAACTTTCTGGTCTTCTCCGAGAAACACTGAGCCTGTCTGAGTAATTTTAAAACCATTCAGAATGCAATTTTTCCAGCAGAAGGAACACTTTTCATTCTAGCTGCAGAATGCTGCTTAATGGTTTGAGGCCCATCTGGAACGTTCACTGTAGCATGGATATTTGAATGAAACATCTCAGTGACACTGTGAGTTATAAGGGAGTCACAAAATCCTACTAATGCCACAATCCAACTCTCTTCCCTTCTGTAGGGTCACTTCAGACATACCGAGACACACAACCCTGTTTCCCGGGAAGAGCTGATGATGGTTTTGGCGAACCTGGAACAGCTGCAGATCCGGGCGCTGTTCTCCCAGATCTCCTCCTCAGTGTCCCTGCATCGGCCAACACTGGAGACTGTGTCAGAGACGGGCGGGGGCGTCCAAGCCAGCAATGTGGAGCTCTGCATGTGCCCGGCCAATTACAGAGGAGATTCCTGCCAGGTGGGGAAGACGGATGGATGGATGAACATTTGGACAGCCAGAACACCTGTCATTCATAACTCCTTTGGCAAAAAAAATATTAGCAAACTTTGGCAATTTTATAACAAGAGTATATTTGTTTCATGACATTATTATGGCTAGGTTAACTTCATAATTCCTTGAGAACACCTTGTGACCAATGCTCCCTCTAAGCTGTGGAGTCTTGTGAGCAAAAATTCCGCTTTGTGAACTGCTGGCATTAAAGTTGTGAGCGAGCGATCTGGCTACTGCATGAATTAGTTTGGTCTGGGCTCGGAGCCATCCTTCCTAGGCTTGCCAAGTCCCCCCGGGGGGTGGGGAAACCCCCGCCTGAGAGGCCTGTTACCCGCCGGCGGCGGATCGGGCCCCGGGGGGAACCCCACCCCCAAAGCACGTGACATGCCCAGCATCAGCACGTCAAGTGACGCAATCACGTCGGGCACGTTGGGG
>NW_015175394.1:247389-292370 GCF_001447785.1 Gekko japonicus | reverse complement strand
CCCAACGTGCCCGACGTGATTGCGTCACTTCCGGGTGACGTAATTGCAGTCCGTGCACGCTTTGCGCACGCGCATGGACTCCCAGAACAAGACTGGACTCCCCCAATCTTCAACAGGTGAGGACTTGGCAACCCTAACTGAGCTAAGACAAAAAAATGTGTGAGCCGGAGGCTAAAAAACTGAGCTAGGTCACACTAACTCAGCTTAGAGGGGACATGGCTTGTGACCAGTGCTTGCAAATACATAATGCATTTGCAAGCACTGTTGAGTAGTAAGGCAATCACGGTTTAATCTCGTTTGGCACAGTTGTTTCTGTAATTCTCTCTCTTTGTTTATTCTGGGTTGGGAAACATCTGGAGAGGTGAGGGTTGGAGCCTGGGGAGGGGGTGTGGTTTGGGGAGGGGAGGGAACTCAGCAGGGTGCAATGCCACAGAGTCCGTCCTTCAAAGCAGCTGTTTTCTCCAGGGGAATGGACCTCTGTAGCCTGGAGATCAGCTTTGATAGCAGGAGACCTCCAGCCGGCACCTGGAGGTTGGCAACTCTGTGGCCCTCGCCACCTCTCTTTCTTATAGAGATGTTGCTGTTGATCAACTACAACAGTTCAAGCAAGGGAAGCAGGTTAGAAGGCCCTCCAGACCTTGATGCTTTGGTCAGTCCTACAGAACGGGCAGGGTTCCCAAGAAGTCAAACATGGCAACCGCAGCTCTAGAGCTGGAAAGAAAACATTGCGGAGCCTGCCATCTTGTGTGCTGACGGGAAAAGAGGCTTGGCAAGAAGAGCTGAGGAAGAAACAGTTTGCTAGGCTCTGTCTCTTTAATTCTGCATTGAGTTAGAGCTTCATATAATAATGTGAATGAGAAACCCTGTATTTTCAAACTGTGAAACTAAGCAGATTTCTCAAAGACAAAAACCTAGGGGGGGGGGGCTGTTGGTGGGCTTCTAAATTACTTTTGCAAGGCACTTACTTGAAAGCAAGTCCTTCTTGATTTACTGGAACTTGCCGTCAGCTAAGTGTGCATGGGATCGCATCCAGTTGCACTTAGTGCTACTTCGTTTCTGTAGGTATCATGTCACGTGAACTCATGATGCTGCCGTATACCGAATGAGACAGTTGGTCCATTGAGATCAGTATTGTCTGCTCTGACCGGCAGCGGCTCTCCAGAATCTCAGGTGGAGGTCTTCTACATCACCGCCCACCTGATCCTTTTAACTGAAGGTGCGGGGGCGAGGGGGAGGTTGAACCATGGACCTTCTGCATTGCAAGCAGATGCTCTGCTACCGAACCACACCTCTCCCTCTGTCGTATGCCCCCGTATCACATAGCTTCCATTTACTAGAAGGATATGTTAATAGTCGTTAATTCCCATAGCAAAGTTTGTGGCAGATTTCCTCACACTAAAGGGAAAAAAGGGGTCTAGCACATTTGTTCAGATCTTCTCATCTGCTCCTGACATGGCTAGTCATACAGGAAAACTCATTGAAAAGTTTTCTGATGAGCTACTCGCCCAGCATTTCAAAAGATAACCCCTTAGAGACCCGCCGAAATTGCTATAGATGTTAGCCAGCTGATCAAGGTGTAACGTGTGTTCTGTTCTCCTTTGTCATTAGGAGTGTGCCCCGGGCTATTACAGAGACACCAAGGGGCTCTTCCTGGGGAAATGTGTTCCGTGTAATTGCAACGGCAATTCAGATCAATGCCTCTCAGGGTCTGGAATCTGCATTGTAAGTATACAGAGTTCTTGCCAGCCTCCACTTCTCTAAAGGATTCCCTCCTCCATTTCCTGTATGTGTGGTCTCGTTGACACCATCGGAGTTGCTTACGACCGAGAGATGGTTTCAGGGCTGTTCTGCAGAATCGGCAATCCTTTAGCAAGCAGCGCCGTTCCAGGCAGTGATCCATCTGCTTTCGGCTACAGTGCTTGGGCTCCGTCCATCTCTGCACATCTCAAATAAAAAACTGTCCTGCCATTGTTTTATAGTACTCATAGAATCACAGAGTTGGAAGGGGGCCATACAGGCCGTCCTTTTATTTCCAAATAAAACTGACAGGTTATCATGTCCCACATCACCACGTACAGTGCATTTCAGCTTATCAGTAAGTACCTGAACACATAGATCAAGACTGAACTGTCTTAAGTAACTGATCTCTCAGGAGGACCAATCAAACAAATCATAGAATCTCATCATAGAATGAGAAAGTCGGAAGGGGCCATACAGGCCATCTAGTCCAACCCCCTGCTCAATGCAGGACCAGCCTAGGGTATCCCTGACGAGTCTTTGTCCAGCTGCTGCTTGAAGACTGCCAGGGAGGGGGAGCTCACCACCTTCCTAGGCAGCTGATTCTACTGTTGCACAACTCTTACTGTCAAAAAATGTTTTTCCTAAGATCTCGTCCGGTCGGTACCTTCCCGCTCTTAATTTAAACCCATGATTGCGAATCTTGTCCTCTGCCGCCAACAGGAACAGCTCCCTGCCCTCTTCTTAGTGACAGCCCTTCAAATACTTCAACAGAGCAATCATGTCTCCCCTCAACCTCCTCTTCTCCTATGTGACTCTCCCCTGCATTCAAATGCTTCATGTGGCATTGCATTGTGTTGATGATTGCTGATTTCTAGACACTTTCTAGGACAAAGTGAACTGTAATCCCCCTCCACTTCCTTAACGCTAAAAGGGTGTGTGTGTGTATCCCCCTCCACTTCCTTAACGCTAAAAGGGGTGTGTGTGTCACCCAATGATATTGATTGGCAGTAGATTCAAGACACACAAAATAAAGTTCTTCTTTATACTGTGCATATTTAATGTAAGGAATTCACTATCCTATGGGGTGGCAGTGGCCAGCAGCTTGGGTAGAAATTCCAGGCTCAGGAGCAAAGTACCTCGAGTTATTTATTTAGAGAATTTATATGATGCCTCCTCAGAGACCCTAGTGGAGGTGACTCACAAATTAAAATAAACGTTTTGGCCTGGTGCCCAAAGGAGAGTAAAGCAGGCAACAGGTGAGCCTTGGCAAGGGAGAGAGTTCCGAAAGTGAGGTGCCACCACTGGAAAAGCCCGGCCTCCAGTCGCCACCCTCCTCACTGCTGCAGGCAGAGTCACAGAGAGCAGGTCTTGGAAAGATCATCTTAAGTGACAGACTGGACTGTAAGGGAGAAGACATATCAGCTACTGAGGAGTAAGGAGTGAGAGAGTGCTGCTGTTTAAATACACCGTTTCTTTGGCATCCGAGAAGCCTTTGGCTGGCCATTGTTGGACTAGTTGGATTGCTGGTTTGATCCGGTGGTATCTTCATACAATCCCATGTAAAGGCATAGCCAAATATGCCCAAATAGGCTGGGGTGACAGAACTGTAACCACAGAGCTTTTGAAATGAGTTCCATTCTCTGCAGAACTGCCATTACAACACAGAGGGCGATCGCTGCGAGAGGTGTAAGGATGGTTTTGTGGCGAACTCTTCACTCGATGGATCTCTGCAGTGCATCGGATGCCCTTGTCCTCTTTCGGTTGCTTCTAACAAGTAAGCCTCTCATGCCGACCTCTCCCCCTTGATTAGTGTGTACGTCCCTGCTGAAACAGTTTCTCTTGTGTTGTGGGAAAGGATGAAATCGCCGGTCTTGTTAATCCTGGTTCCTTCGTTTTCTAAGACACATTTTCCGAAGCCCAGCTTTTGTTCATCCCAGCTGTCAGCTAGTAAGAAGAGGAAGGAATGACCAATATTAGGGACACTTCAGATGTTAAAGAAATAACGTGTTTGTATGCTGGAGGCTACTGGTTAGAGTGCGGGACGAGAGCTGGGGAGACTGGTTTGAAATCTCTGCTTGCCCTGAAACCTACCAGGTGACCTCAGGCTAGTTGTTGAGTTGGAACCCCCAGAGCATGCCGACTGACAAGGAAGATTTCCGTCAGCAGAACGTGACTGCTCTGCCTTCTTCAGCAGCCCAGAAATAACTCCCCAAATGCCGTTTCGGGGGTGTGTGTCCCTTGTCCCCTCCGAGAACAGTGTTTCTACAGTGGGAGAAGGGGAGCGAGATCATTGTGTTCCATCAGCAGAAAAACTCCATTAGATCCAAGTAGTTGTCTCTCAGCCGTACCTACCTCACAGGGTTGTTGTGAGGGCAAACTGGCTGCGGAGCAGGGGAATCCATGTACAGCTCTTGAGCTCCTTGGAGGAAAGGCAGGATAACAGTGCATGAAACGGAGGATACCATATGTGCCTGCAGTGGTGACCCATACCTGCTGCAGGGAATGTATGATGTAAGAAGTAGCCCTCCTGCAGTGCCTCGTTTGGGTACAATTTTACCTCCCTTATGAAGCAATAGTAATTCATTCGTTAATGCCAACAGTAAAATAATTCATTTCTCTACTGTTTACTTCAGGGAAGGAGGGGTTTTAAAGTACTGCTTTTCCCTGAGGTTTCATTCACCGTTGAAAAACATCAGGCGCTGCCCAGAGAAGTAAAATGAAAGCAAGATAGTTTTTATGATCCACAGAGTGTGCTGAGAAGACGGGAACCTTTGTGCTGAACAAGGTTCTAAGTCCCTGCCTAGTTTGGTCATCTCTGCATGGACTTGGGCAAATTAAATGCTTCTCATCCTTAGCGTTACCTCCATAAAGTTGGAGTAGCAGCCTACCTCAGTGGATGGTTGTGGGATGAGGAGATCTTTGTCAATATACATACCAAGAATTTGGGGGTGTTTTTTCCTCTCTGCATATTGTCACTAGTCAGTTAGCCTTTATTGGCATAAGAAAGAATTACAAATATATATATATAAAATGTGTCTAACTGGCTACTACACATTGAGAACAAAATAACTGCCATGGGTATCCCACAGGACTCATTCTTTATTCTCCCTTTTATGGGCACTTTTCAGATGATAAAACACAGAATCCTTGATATTGAACTACAAAGGCTATACAGCTTAACCAATAAATCTTGTTCCCTCCTCAACTTTGAGATTCTCCTTAAGGTAGGCCAAATGGCTTGATATTTCTCTGATATACAAGTTCCACAACAGCGTAGAGCCTTCTCTCTTGCAAGATAAAATTGACAATGCAGGCAAATATGTGAAACTGTCTCAACACATCCGGAGTTACAGTGGCAAAGTCTAGCCATATATACTGTGTTACTCTATTTCCCATGTAGGATTGCTGATGGTATTACATTGAATCTTGCAAGAGAGAAGGCTCTACGCTGTTGTGGAACTTGTAAATCAGATAAATATGAAATCATTTGGCCTACCTTAAGGAGAATCTCAAAGTTGAGGGGTGAACAAGATTTGTTGGCTAAGCTTTATAGCCTTTATATTTCACTATCAAGGATTTTGTGTCGATCCGCACTCCGGGGGCAACTTCGCTATTAGATATATAGATGAAATCATTTGGCCTACCTTACGGGGAATCTCAAAGTTGAGGGGTGAACAAGATTTGTTGGCTAAGCTGTATAGCCTTTGTATTTCACTGTCAAGGATTCTGTGTTGTATCATCTGAAAAGCGCCCCAAAAAGGGAGCATAAAGAGTGAGTCCAGTGGGATGCCCATGGCAGTTATTTTGTTCTCAGTGTGTAGTAGCCAGTTAGACACGTTTGACTCAGTGGGCATTTGTTGTATAAGGCTCCCGGGGTCTACACTGTAATGTAAACGCAGCCACGATTTTACCGTCATAAGCCACGCACCACATTCCACAGAATTCCATCCAGTTTTAGACATAATGCTGCATAAGGCACACAGCGTGGCATTCCCATGATTTTTCGGAGAAATTTAGATTGAACGTGTTCAGTGGAGCCATTAAGTGCAATTATCCATACTGGAATACCATAGAAGAGTTGGGGGGATTCTAAGAGGCAGTTCAGACATTAATAATAATAATATACTTTATTGTCATTGTACATAGTACAACGAAATTAAGGTGCAATCATTCGGTGATCTACAAGCATACTCATATACACTCACAAAACCATACTCATATACACTCACACAACCATTAGGGTTCACATTGCAACTTAACCACCAATGTCAACAAAACCACCAAATTCCAATTCATACAGCATTTAAAGCAATAATAGCTCTCGAATAAAAACTGTTTTTTAATCTGTTTGTCCTTGTTTTGATTGTCCTATATTCAGGAAAGTAACGTAATACAGTCCTCCTGATGCTGTACAGTCCTCCTGTAATGAGTTTGGGAAATAAGTGCATTTCAGAGGCCCTCCTGTCCAAAGCTCCCTGCACATAGAAAGGCAGAATGTGAAGAAGAAAGGTTCTCCCTGAAGAGCTAGTTTTCCATGCAAGGAGTATTTGATCTGGGGCACAATTCAAACGTGATTTTCTGAAGAGGCAACATCTCAGGAAGACATCTTCTCTCAGTGTTAGCACTGAAGTCTTTCTCAGCAAGGCATCTTGCTGTCGCTGAGTGTTGGACTTGTACGCTCCCTGAAGCCTCGTTCAGCTTTGTGATGATATTTCACTGACCAGATGCTCAGTCTGCCTTGGACTTCTTTTTCTTGCTTGGCAAGTATTAATAGTGCTTTTCTCTCTTACTCTTTCCCCAGCTTTGACATTGGTTGTGTCCACAAAGGCTCTACCACTCAGTGTCTCTGCAAGCCCGGCTACGCTGGAGTTTCTTGTGAACGGTAAAGTCATCACCTAGATCAACTGTGATGCTTCCCTCCCTGAGAAGCAGTCTGTTTCCCTGCCCCTTCCAATTCCCACGAACTCTGCTGCCACAAGAATCACACTGGATCAGCGTTCAGTTAAATCCAGTGAGCCTTTCCCTTGAAACGATTCATCTTAGGGTTCAGAAGAACTCTTGAGGAAACAATGTTTATACAATAAAATGGATAACTTTATCATAAGAAACATATATAAAGTTCAGAATATTCCTGTACTTCTTTCACCATGTAGCCCAGTACAGGAGAGGAAAAAAATGTAAACCAGTCAAAGGGAAGACTACAGTACAAAATACAAAACAATAAACCTTACTGATCCTATCCCAAGTATCCTCCTTTCTTTCCACAAAAGCCAGCATGGTGTAGTGGTTAAGAAGAGCAGACTCTAATTTGGAGAATCAGGTTCGATTCCAGTCCTCCTCCGCATGAGGCCTGCTGGGTGGCCTTGGCCCAGTCACAGTTCTCTCTGAACTCTCAGTCCCATCTACCTCACTAGGTGTCTGTTGTGGGGATGGGAAGGGAAGCTGCTTTGAGACTCCTTCTGATAGAGAGAAGTAGGGTATAAAACCTCTTCTTCTTCTTCTCCTTCTCCTCCTCCTCACTTTACCGAACCCAACCTACGAAGCCTAGCCCTTCCTGAACAAGAAAACAAACCCCTCTCTGAGTGTAGGGTTGCCAAGTGGCACTTACCTCCTCCGCGGGGGACTCCCGGGTGGCTCCCGGTGCGCGTGCGCCGCATGCACATCACTAGGAAGTGACGTTATGACGCCGGGCACGCTGGGGGCGGGGCCACGACCATACAAGGGAAAACCATAGAGTGGCCCCACCCCCAGCGTGCCCGGTGTGCCCGCGTCACTTCTTGGTGACGCACACGTCAGGGAGGAGTTCCCCCCGGGGCCTGATCCGGCGCCGCCGGGGAATGGGCCTTTGGGGCGGGGGTTTCCCCGCCCCCCGGGGGGACTTGGGATCCCTATCTGAGAGTCCTGATCTGTCTGTCTGTCTATCATCTATCAGTCATCCAATCAGAATGTTGACTCCTGGCTGTTTCTCATTGGTTCTTTCATTCTGCCACTAAAAGTTTCCTCTCTCTCTCTCTCTCTCTCTCTCTCTGTCTCTCTCTCTCTCTCTCTCTCTCTCTCTGTCTCTGTCTCTGTCTCTGTCTGTCTGTCTGTCTGTCTGTCTGTCTATCTGTCTCTCTCTCTCTCTCTCTCTCTGTGTGTCTCTCTGTCTCTGTCTCTCATACACACACACAATTACACTTCCCCCTCTTCCAGCCTCTTTCAGCCACTTGGTTTTGTCTGAGGGAGTCCAATGAGCCGCAGACACCTGCAGGCAGATATGAGAGCTAGACCCACAAGGAGGCTGCCATTTTGGCTCTTAACCGCTGAATGCTTATCTAGATCATCTGATAGGGGAGATGACAATGGATTGCAGATCTAGGGCAGCTCCAGTGAGACTGTACCTCTTGGAGTTCCTGAAGACCCGCTTTCTTTTTTGTCCATAGGTGTGCTCCAGGTTACTACGGGAACCCTTTAGTGATTGGAAGTACCTGCCAGCCTTGTAACTGCAATGGGAACACCGACCCCAACATGCTCTTCAGTGACTGTAACTCATTGGACGGATCCTGTACGGGCTGCATGCACCACACAGCAGGGCGCCAGTGTGAACTGTGTGCTCCCGGTTATTTTGGCGATGCAGTATTTGCAAAGAACTGCTCTGGTAAGTGTGACCCAGCATGGAGAACTGGCTGCACTCCTTATGCACCTGTATCAGCTCTGAAGGCAAGGTGCAAACAAAAAGTGCACTCATGAACTACAGTCGTGGGATATGGGAAACTGAGCCAAACCCACCTACAAAGCAACACACCAAACAATAAACCAAGAATCTATTACAAGAAGAGATATCATCCTAGTAAAACAATTCTGTTTCAGTAAGTATGTACATACGTGCCATCAAGTCACAGACAACTGATACAGACCCCAGAAAGGAGCTTTCAAGTCAAGTGAGATTCAGAGGTGGTTTCCCATGGCCTTCTTCTGCAGAGTCTTCCTTGGTGGTTCCCCCACCCAGGTACCGACCCGGCTCAGGTTGTGAGATCTGAGGAGACTGGGTTGTGCTGTGCTGCCATCCCTCCCCTATAATACATACATAAGAAATATGTGTTAAAAACACATCATACAGAACAAAGTAAGATTCAGGTGGTTAGCCATGTTGGTCTGAAGCAATAGAACAAAGTTTGAGTCCGATGGCACCTTTAAGGCCAACAAAGTTTAGTTCTGGGTATAAGCTTTCATGTACATTTACGTGTCTTCAGATATCTGAAAAAGTGTGCATGCACACGATAGCTTATACCCAGAACTAAACTTTGTTGGCCTTAAAGGTGCTACCGGACTCAAACTTTGTTCTATTGCTTCAGAACAACTCTGTCTTACTCTGTCCAGTCCAACTCTGTCCTATTCAGAACAACTCTGTCCTAGAAAAAGAGAATACATAGATAAACCTCATGTAGACCAAGTTCATTTCAAATAATCTTCAGTGGTTTCTAGAAAATGATATTGATTCACAAAAGTACATACACGTATATGGTAAAACACGATGATTATAAATGCAGTAAAAAAAAATTTCAAGCAAAGAATGTTTTATTGAAAATATTTTGTAACAGAATAACAGAAAGAACATTAATCAATATAATATCAAGGTTCCAATATAATATCAAGGTTCCATAAATACAGTAAATAGTTGGACTAAGCCCCTTCAATAACTCTTTACAGGCCTTGTTTTGGAAAACCGCAATATACCATTTCCACTGTATAATATATTGGCAAGGTCACTAAAGTGCCATCTGTCAGTAGCTGGTGGCATATGTTGACAAAAAGATAATTGGCCCCTGGACCCCGGCTCAGGTGCCACTTTCGGGCCTGGAAGTGCCCCATTCAAAACGAAGGTCGTCCCTCTGGGATGCTGCAGAGTCTTGGGGGGTGGGTGGGTATCTTGTTGCATTTCAAGCAGGGGCGCCAGCCAAATCTGAAGTAGTTCCTCATGCTATATGTAGCTCCTTGCAGGAATCAAAGGCGTAGGCATCTGATGACTCCACATGGGGCCTCCACCAGGTATAGAGGAAGTGACTTGCATATTGTGGAATACAGTATAAGCAGCCGCTGTGGAATCAATAAACAGACCTTATGGCCCAGAAGTGATAAGGTGGAAGTTTTTTAACCCTGTGGGACCAGAGCCTTCCAGCAGAAGTCATGCCCCATTCCCCGGCAGTTCAGCATGGGCGGGTCAAACACCACCACCGCCCGGTGAAGATGCTGGCCATCCCTGGCCTACATGGTGTAGCGGTTTGGTGTAGTGGTCAAGTGCGCAGACTCTAATCTGGGAGAACCAGGTTTTATTCCCCACTCCTCCACTTGCACCTGGCTGGATGACCTTGGGCAAGCCATAGTTCTGGCACAGCTGTTCCTGAAAGAGCAGTTTCTGTCAAAGTTCTCTCAGCCCCACCTAACCTCACAGGGTGCCTGTTGTGGGGAGGGGAAGGGAAAGGAGATTGTAAGCCACTCTGAGACTCCCTTAGGTAGTGAAGGGTGGGGTATGAATCCAATCTCCTCCTCTTCTTCTTCTTCTACATAAATTGATCAGGTGCTCCTGATTAATTGGACAGCAGATTTGGAATTCCCCCCCCCCCCTAAGATGCAGTTTCCCTGCTGTCTGCCTAGGTATCTCACACTTCAAAACAAATCATGCTTCCCCCCTCCCCCTCTGCCCTTGCAGAATGCCACTGTATGTCATGTGGGACTGAATCATGTGATCCTAGGACTGGCCAGTGTCTCTGTAAGCCCGGAGTGACAGGTCAGCGCTGTGACCGCTGCCAGGTAAGATGTGACTTAAGTATTCTACAGTGCCCCACCCAGACTCCCAGTACCCGTAAGTGTATCTTATTGATATTTCTTTCCTTGCTCTGTAACGTGACAGTTCTTGTCAACTGCAGTGGTGTGGACACAGTCTGAAACTGATGCCACTCGAAGCTTGAGAGTTGGGGCGTGGGGGCACAGCACTGATGATGAAAGTGGGGTGTGACCTGCATTCAGAACAGACGGCTCCCAGCTTCTTTTGCTTGGGAGGGCTGGTTAAAAAAAGGGGGGGGGGCAGCTGTGAAAGATGTTAATGGATGGTGGAGAAGGGCAGGGCGAGGGAAGAAGGTCTTTCTTCCATAGACCCTCCTCCCTCTCTAATGCCAGCCTAAGCTTCTTGCCCTTGAGTCGCAAGCTCTGTTGACATGCGGGGCACATTCTTCACCTGAGTTAAGAAAAGCCTGGCCTGGAACGGGAGGGGTCTGCCATATCCCCTCTCAGAACTTGCCTCTGTGCAAATGCTGTACGATTTGTATTTATTAAGCACTTCTGACTGACGCTGAACTGCAGGCTGTGGAAGGTCGGTAGTTCAGCAGTTCGAGACCCGGGTGCCACATGACGGAGTGAGCTCCCATCTCTAGTTCCAGCTCCTGCCAACCTAGCAGTTCGAAAGCAAGGAATTGCAAGTAAATAAATAGGGACCACTTCGGTGGGAAGGTAAAAGCGTTCCGTGTGCCTTGGTGTTTAGTCATGCCGGCCACATGACCACGGAAACGTCTTCGGACAGCGCCGGCTCTTCAGCTTTGAAACGGAGATGAGCACCGCAACCCTAGAGTCGGATTCGACTGGCTTTCGAGCAAGGGAACCTTTTACTATGATCTCTTTAAAAAGCATTAATATGGAGTAGATCAGCTACTGTAGCTCCCCCCCCCATTGTATCTGAGTCATGGTGACCCAGTGAGGTTTCCAAAGCAAGAGATTATTCAGAAGTGTTGGAATATATATAGATATATATGTGTGTGTGTGTGTGTGTGTGTGTGTGTGTAAATTCAAGTGGGTAGTCATATGGTTCTGAAGCAATAGAACAAAGTTTGAGTTGAGTGGCACCTTTAAGACCAACAAAGATTATTTCTGGGTATAAACTTTTGTGTGCATGCACCCTTCTTCAGATACAGATCTAAAGAAGGGTGCATGCACACAAAAGCTTATACCCAGAATTAATCTTTGTTGGTCTTAAAGGTGCCGCTCAACTCAAACTTTGTGTTGTGTGTGTGTGTATAAAATCGAAGTATATTATATATATATACATATATATTACATATTAATGCTTTTTAAACACACATATATTATTTGTATGTATGTATGTGTGTGTATGTGTATATATATGTATGCATGTATGTATATGTATGTATGTATGTATATGTATGTATGTATATATATAATATTAATACTTTCTAAAGAAATCATATCACTTCTGATATTCGGTGGGCTCAATTTTCCATCATGTCTAAACCATTGATAGACTTACAGCTCAAACCTATGTGTACCTACTCTGTAGAAAATCCCATTATGTTTAGTGAGGTTTACTACCAAGTTAGTGTAACCTTACTGGCTCACCCTCCAGGATTAGTCTTGACCGCACTGTCAAATCATTGGCTGTCACCACATCTTGCAGAAGTGAATTCCGTACATTAATTCCGTACATTAATTATGTGTTGTGTGATGTATTTCCTGTGGTCTGTCCTGGATCTGTGACCAATCTTTTTGGATTACCCTAAATTCTGCAATTAAAAGGGGAGAAACGTCTGTATCTGCTTTCTCTGCCCCTTGTATAATAACATAACTCCTGATGTTAATATGTCTCCTATTTGGCACTGGTAGGAGGAAAGTATGGAATCTCTTAATCATAGATAAGGTACCTTGGCAGTTTCAAGTTCCAGGCCACCAATAGAGGATCAACCGGGGGACGGACGGACGGGGATGTCCGCTCCCTCAACCAAAAGCCCAGCGGAAGAGCTCCGTCTTGCAGGCCCCGTGGAACTGTAATAAATCCCGCAGGGCCCTGATCTCATATGGGAGCTCATTCCACCAAGTAGGGGCCAGGGTCGTAAAGGTTGAGGCAAGTTGGACGGCCGTGGGGCCGTGGACTATACACACATAATATATATCCATAATATATATATGAATGCTTTTTATATTAATGCTTTTTACAGAAATTTTATATGTTTTATATATATAAAATGTAAATAAAATAATAGAAACAGATATCGATCATACTACTGTGTTTACCCTATTACTTTCTGAATGCTTTGTTTTTATGTAATAAACTTAAAAGAGTTATACTTTTAAAGCTGATTTTAAAAGCAAAGGAAATCCCTGAAGAGGTCAGCACTGTCGTGGCTGCTTCTTACAAGCTGGGAACTAACTCTGGGTCTTTCTCTCTCTCCCCCCCCCCCCTTTAGGAAGGGTACTACGGCTATGAATCATGCGCTGGCTGCCAGAGGTGTGAGTGCGATGCTGGGGCTGTGGGCTCAGACTGCCACCCTCAGAGTGGCCAGTGCAGCTGCAAACCGGGCGTGACGGGCTCCCGTTGCCAGCAGTGCGTCCCGGGCTACTGGGGGCTCAGCACCAACGGCTGCATGAGTGAGTATCCTTTCACCATTGATAGGCCCACTGGGAAATATTCAAATTTTTGTTGCACAGCCCAGAGGCATGGATACTTTAAATGGCCTTTGCTCGGTTTAAAAGATGCCTCCCCCCTTTTAAAACTAGGGTACTGCCCTGCTAAAGGGCAGTATCCAGAGAGCTATTCCCCTAATTGGCACAGTGTGCTTGGACCAGCTGATGAGTACGCATGAAACTGCCTTCTACTGAGTCAGACCCTTGGTCTATCAAGGTCAGTATTGTCTACTCAGACTGGCAGCGGCTCTCCAGTGTCTCAGGTAGGGGTCTTTCATGCCTCCTGCTGCCTGATCCTTTTAACTGGAGAGTCCAGGATACAGAACTTGAAACGGTAAAAGGAGCTTCCATAGAGAGGCAGAATGGTCTGTAAGTAGATATACACAGAAATTAGATTCAGGTGGGGTAGCCGTGTTGGTCTGAAGCAACAGAACAAAGTTTGAGTCCAGCGGCACCTTTAAGACCAACAAGGTTTAATTCTGGGTATAAGCTTTCCTCTGCATGCACACTTCTTCAGATACTTCTTCATAAGGGTGTGTGCACATGCCCTGACCTGGATAGCCTAGGTTAGACTGATCTCGTCAGATCTCGGAGGCTAAGCAGGGTCAACTTTGGCAAGTACTTGGATGGGAGACCTCCAAGGAATGCCAGAGGTGGGAGGCAGGGGCAGGCTTTATTCAGCCACCTCTCTGAATATCTTCCAGGCCTCCAGTAGGGGTCAATCACCAGAGGTCGCCATGACTTCTAGGTGCGTACACAGTCACACGCACATGCACATATTTTTAAAAATACCAAAAAGTACCAAAAAAAAAAAGACAAGTGTCTGTGCACACGAAAGCTTATGCCCAGAATTAAACTTTGTTGGCCTTAAAGGTGCCGCTGGACTCAAATTTATACATAGATGTTGTCACTTCAGGAGAGCAATCCTAACAGGTTAAGATTTTTTGACTTTGTAAGTGGGCCCTTGGACTGGTTCAAGGGTGGTAAGGAGATTGGGCTGGGTTATTTTTTGTTTGTTTGTTTTGTTTATTTATTTTGCATATATTTACATTATTTATAGTTTGCCTTTCTCACTTAGACTCAAGGTAGATTACACAGAGTAAGTCAATACAATTGACGGGGGGACCTTTCTGCAAACAATGCAATAGGGTTAGGGTTGTAGAACCAACCAAAAATCTAAACAGAGGACTGAAGCAAAGCACAATTATTAACACGACACATTAAATGATGCAAAATTCCATAGCAGGATCCAAGTTTCAGCAAGCTTAAAGACAACAGAATAGACCGCAGTCCCTAATAAATTTTCCAGGTAGCTTGGTGAATCACTTAGTGTGGTGCAGCTCTATTGCTGGTGTAGAAAAGCCTTCTGGAATAATTCAGTTTTGCATGATCCTGCCCTCCTCAGGCAGACTGTTCCATAAGGTGGGGGCCACAGTTGAGGAGGCACGTGTATGGGCAGTTCTTGATTTTGCCCATTTCCAGGATGGCACTTGTAGAATCCCCTGCTCCGATGAGCGAAGCTGTCGTGACAGAACGCAGGGGTTTACTTTTCAGCAGTTCTTCAATTCCGTTCTAATCCTTGATAATTATGAAGTGTCGCGTGTGTGTGTGTGTGTGGGGAGGGGGATTGTCATCCCACGTGGATTAATATGGAGGTAAATGTAAAGGTAAAAAGGAGCTGCGGTGGCTCAAGTGGTTAAGACGCTGAACTGCAGGCTGTGGAAGGTCGGTAGTTCAGCAGTTCAAGACCCGGGTGTGCCGCATGACGGAGTGGGCTCCCGTCTCTGGTTCCAGCTCCTGCCAACCTAGCAGTTCGAAAGCAAAAATGTGCAAGTAGATAAATAGGTACCACTTTCGGTGGGAAGGGAACAGTGTTCCGTGTGCCTTGGCGTTTAGTCATGCCGGCCACATGACCACGGAAACGTCTTCGGACAGCGCTGGCTCTTCGGCTTTGAAACAGAGATGAGCACCACAACCCTAGAGTCGGATTCGACTGGCTTTCGAGCAAGGGAGACCTTTACCTTTACCTTTTAAATGGGTGTGTTTCACTCAAGGCTTCTTCGTTTTTCACGTTTCCCTTTATCAGAATGTCACTGCAAAGGAGGCTCCTGCAACCCCCGGACGGGAGAGTGCACCTGCTCCAATGGACTGACAGGGAGGCAGTGTGACACGTGCATGAAGCAGCATGAGATCCCTGTGGTGGACGGCCCGGACATCATGAGATGTGAAGGCTAGTCTGTTTGGTTTCATCTTCTTCCTTCCCTGCTCTGGTCCCAGCATGGGATGGAACCCGACAAGATTTCCCGCTCACTGAAGGAGAGGTGTAATTTCCTCCCGTTCCCTCTTCCTGCGGTAGAACCACTGATTGGCTCCTCATGCCGTTCTTGAAAGGGCTCCTGTCCTCCAGTTTGGTGTAGTGGTTAAGTGCGGGTTTGATTCCCCACGCCTCCACTTGCAGCTGGCTGGATGACCTTGGGCAAGCCATAGTTCTGTCAGAGCTGTTCTCTCAAGGGGAGTTCTCTCAGAGCTCTCTCAGCCCCACCCACCTCACAGGGGGTCTGTTGTAGGGAGGGGAAGGGAAAGGAGATTGTAAACTGCTCTGAGACTCCGAGTGAAGGGCGGGGTATAAATCCAATCTCCTCCTCCTCCTCCTCTTCTTCTGCATTTCAGGGAAATCAGTAGGCGAGAGGGGGAGAGGCAGAAAAGGTCTCTTCTGCTGGCAGAAGTGCCTCCTGTTAGTGGGAAAAATTTGTCTAGACTCAGCCCGCTATCTGAAATGGGCACACCTAACAGGGAGGTTTCTTTTGCTGCTCTCTCCGCCCTGGGTGGCGTTGCTGCTGTGGAACCTGAACCTTCCTGTCCTCAGACCAAGTTAGAAAGAGGGAAGCAGCTAGTTATTGGGAAGTCTTTTCTGCATTTTTTAAACTGGGGAAAGTAAACATTTTATTGGGTCAGAAGAGAGCAAAAAGCATCTCTCCTCTTCCCTGCAAGGAAGAACCGTACTCTGATCAACTCACATACTCCAGACCAAAATATACCAGTGAGAGAGAACAGGAATAACAAGTTGTCCACAGTGCACATAGCTGCACAGTGTTCATGCAAGTGAAACAAGCTGATTTTTTTTAAAGCTAAGATAATTAGGAAGTTCACATTAGTACCATAATGAGTACCATAGAGTTTTCACTGAATCCTAGAGCAACATGACATCACCTGGATTTGACCTGGAAGTAATGTCCGGCTGTTGACCAAAAGGCGACTTCTGCTTTACTGGCCCGCCTACAATGAGGTGGCAGGGGGTGGCAGCTGCTCCTCTACCCCTCTCTGTAGCTGGAGACCTGGCAACCCTATGGGCCAATGTCTTGTACAGTACACTGTGTGGGGAAACCCCCAACTTAGAAGAAGTTAAGAAGAAGGTCTGGATTTATACCCCGCACTTCACTCAGAGTCTCAGAACAGCTTACAATCTCCTTTCCCTTCCTCTCCCCATAAGAGACACCCTGTGAGGTAGGTGGGGCTGAGAGTGCTCTGAGAGAGCTACTCTTGAGAGAACAGCTCTGAGAACTGACTGACCCGAGGTCACCCAGCTGGCTGCATGTGGAGGAGTGGTGAATCAAACCCAGTTCTCCAGATTAGAGTCTGCTGCTCTTAACCGCTACACGAGACTGGCTCTCACTACACCAAACTTAGAAGATGTAGTCTCTAGTACCAGAACCCTAAATAGATTCAGTTAATTGATCATTTGAATTACCTGTTTTGAATTTGAAAAGTCTTGCAGATGGGTGACAGGAGTGATTGGGCAAACTTACGTAGGCAGTTACTCTGGGTGTTCCATTTAATACACCCTGGGCTTCCCACTTTTCCCCGTGACTTCTGAAATTTAGGTCCACCTCAGTCAGTCCTTTCCATTCAAGGTGGTCCTGCATGGGTCTTCACTAAGAACAACATGTTTACTTTTGTCTCTTCCCCAACAGCTTGCGACAGCTGCGTTCTGCTCCTGCTGGAAGACCTGCAGAAGATTGAAGACTCTTTCCCTGCTCTGAGGCACCAGTTGACCAACCTCAATGGGACCTCCATTGCCTGGGCCCGTCTACACAGCATCAACGGTTCCATGCAAACCGTCACTGTAAGTGGAGCTGACCAGATAGTCCTCTTCCCACTTGGGTTGTACTAAAAGATCTTTCACAGCTTTGCTTATTCAGCTTCTCTCCTCCTTCACAGAACCACCTGCGTGAGTATCAGAGGTCCATCAACAGGGCCAGGCAACAGGCGGACGAACTGGAAGAAGAGAACATGGACTTCATTCAAGATTTGAATGCCCTTCAACACAAGGTATTGTGTTTTCCTTTCATTTCCCCTGCTGTTTTATTTGCCATCAAGTCACAGCTGACTTAGGGTGACCCCATAGGGTTTTCAAGGCAAGAGACGTTCAGAGGTGGTTTGCCATGGCCTGCCTCTGCGTCATGACCCTCGTATTCCGTGGAGGTCTCCCGTCCAAATAGTAGCCACGGCCAACTTTGCTTAGCTTCCGAGATCCGATGAGAGCGGGCTAGCCACGCTGGAATGCTCTTCCAAGTGAGATCTGGGCCCTGTGGGATCTGTTACAATTCTGCAGGGCCTGCAAAACTGAGCTGTTCCTCCAGGCCTTTGGTTGAGGCGGTGGACGTCCATGCGTAATAGCCTCCCCAGCCCCCCCTTGCTTTCCCCCCATATAGAGATAAGCTGTAGGTGGTCAATATCTACTGCCTAACTCTTGATCCATCTGGTATACATACATGCTCAACCGGAACTTTCTGGGAATTGCTATCTTGAGAGTGTTGTCTTGGTATTGTGCTGTGATTTTATTTGATTTATTGGAGCCGTATTTTAACTGTTTTAATTGGTTGTAACCCGCCCTGAGCCCACTCGTGGGGGACAGTGTGATAGAAGTATAAATAACAAACAGTAATCTAAAACATTGACTTACTGCATTTTTTAGGCAACTATGACCCATCGAAAAGCAAATCAAGTGACCGAAAGTACAGAAGAAAGCTACCAACAGGCAGAGAACCTTATTCTGGACATGCAAAGCATTCAGAACAAAATTGATGGTGAGGTTTACAATCTCCCTCCTTATCCAAAGATTCAGTTTGGGAATATGATCAGGGCAAAACTGAATCTTGGCATCACCTGTAGCATATGGAAGCAACAAAACTATTACATTTATTTTCAGTGGTGCTAGAAGTTTAAATAGATGGTTGAGACCATTTAAATGTTAACCCTGGCCATGTGGACCCAGCTTCCATGCAGTAGAGATAGTGTCTAAATAAGAGAGCCAGCTTGGTGTAATGGGTAAGAACGGTGGACTCTATATATGGAGAACTGGGCTCGATTCCCCACTTCCCCACTTGAAGCCGGCTGGGTGACCTTGAGCAAATCACAGCACTCTTAGCCTAAAAATAAGCATAGCTCGCCACCTAGTGGTGCCAAAAAAGAGCTACAGCTTCAGGCAGCCAAATAATCCTTTGGGATCTTCTGGCTATTCCACCCACAATGCCATACGATAGATAATTAATTAGGGTTTAAATGGCTTCAGCACCGGAGTGGTAGTTAACTATGCATCCCCAGTCACAAAATCAGGTAATGTCGATGCTCTGGGGAACTGCCATGGAACAGCTATGCAGGAGAGAGAGAGACAGAGGGAGGAGGTAACATTTAAATGGCCTCCACCTGGGGGAGAGATGAGAGTGTTTGCTGGATAGCTTTGAGCTTGGTGGACTGTTAACATGAGCCGCATGATAAACAGTGTCGTTGGTAAACAACAGAGGGCAGTGACGAGATTTGTTTGTTTATTTTAATGGGCAAAGGATTGTGCGGTCCTTGGAAAGTACACAGTAAGTCCCGTGAAAGTTTTTATGGAACAGTGCGGAGCAGGAGAGAACATTCTTTGAAACGTTTCATCATTGTTTGGGGGATCACAGACCCTGTTCTCCGAGCCCCGTGAGGAGCACGGACAGAGAAGCGACTAGCGTCCGAGAACCGTGGGGTGGAAACATAAACCGGATTTTATTTGCTAGACCCAAAGGATATTGAAAACCCTTTGTGCTCTGATCTTATTTTTGTAGCAGGATGTTTGTGAAAGTGCTCAGAAATTCTACTTTGTGGGGTATTGTTTCAGGAGTAAAGATTGTTATAATATTCCCAAAATGCTTGTATTATAGATTTCCTTCTGGTGTGCATTTTACCTTTTTTTGTCTTTGATGCTGTATATTGTTCTTTCCATGCGCTTCGAGTTAACTCTCTTAGCTAGGATTTTTAATGATTTTGCGGAGTTATGCCAGAAATTTTGTCTTAGAAACCCATCACGAAACAGGAGATCACAGACTCCATCGAAATTATCTGTTTTAAAAAAACAAAAACCCTTTGAAAGAATGGTGTGGTGTGGCTTTCTGTCTAGATCTTATATATCAGACGGAGACTGTTGCCGCTGCAAATGCCAGCGCTGCCTCCAAAGAGGAGTTTCGGCAGAAGCTAGCCGAGGTGGACATGATGCTGAGGCAAATGAAAAGCAGGGATTTTAGCATCCAAAGAGCAGTAGCCGCTGAAGAGCACGAAGAAGCTCAGAAATGTGAGTATAACGGCAAGGGGCAGAGGCGTGGAGGGGGTGGAGAATCACTCTGGGGTAAGCTCTGTCTGGAATCTCACCGCCTCTTTCCTCTGGGTAATCTGTTCGAGAGCTGTTCATTCTAATCATGCCATTGAACTTCCACGCTGAGATATGGAGCATACCAAACTGTCGTTTTATCCTCGGTTCAAAGGCAGTTCCACTACCATTGAAAGAGAATAGGCTTTGACAGACTGAAATCCTGGGAGAGATGAGTTCCAGTTCCAGACTGTCTTGAAGCTCCTCCAGATTCCCAGATTATTGTTAGATTGCGAAAATGGCAGTCAGGATCTGGAAGACAGATGACACGAGAGCTACCATCCCGGTCACTTCCAAGCGTGCTGCGAAGTGCCCACTCTTGCGTTTTATTCCATGCATGCAGAATAGGAGAGGTTTTCAAAACGGATCAGATGTAGCACCCAAATTGTTGACCTCAGGTTGGTAAATTTGGAGCTCAAAGGAAGGAGGGGAAAGAGAAGGAGGATCTTCGGGCTGAAACCGTCCCTGTATCTTTATCGTTTCATCTTCGCTGGAGAGGCGAATGTGTTCAATAAAACAGTTTGTTCAAACTCCCCAGTCCTTGGGCTTCCCTCCTCGTCTGTCGTGACCGGCATAACACTGAGCCAGCAGACACGGGACGCGTTTCCTTGTGTCTATCAGTCACCATTCTGATCTCTCGTCCCATCAGTGCTGCATCGCGTGAAATCTGAGCTATTCAGCAAACTGGAGTCCAACCAAGAACTGGTGGACAGCATCACCGACAGGTTGGATCGGTACAGCTCGGAGCTCATGGACCTGCGAGATGCCCTGAACGAAGCTGTCAACAAGACCCGTCAGACAGAGGACCTCAATAGCCTAAATCGGAATCACCTGGAGGAATACCAGGTACAGGGAGGAGGCTCGCTGATCTGAGCGCACTCCTGTGCCTCAGGGGATCGAACGAATTAAAAAGTCACCTCACTGTTTCAATGTGTATGTAAAGCGTGTCAGATACAGAGAAGGACTCTGCAACATATTCTCACACCCAGGGGGTTTTTTTGTAGAAAAAGCCCAGCAGGAACTCATTAGCCTAATAGGCCACACCCAACAGCAGAAGCTCATTAGCCTATTAGGCCACACCCCTGACAGCACAGCTTATTAGCATATTAGGCCACACCCCCATGTTACCAGAAGTGTGGTCATCCAGCCACACCCACCTTTTGCTCCTTATTCTGTTTACCTTGTTTGTTGTCAAAACCCAGGACTTTTTTGTAGCAGGAACTCCTTTGCATGTTAGGCCACACACCTCTAATGTAGCCAATCCTAATGAGTTCCTGCTGTTGGGTGTGGCCTGTTATGCTAATGAGTTCCTGCTGGGTGTGGCCAACTCAGGAGCCAGCTGGAACTCCGTTCCTGTGCGTTCCTGCCCAAAAATAGCCCTGCTCACACCTCCTTAAGCTTTGTTTAGCTTGTCTGTCTGTCAGCCCCAAAGGTAACTTAGAGGGACGTCTAGAGATGTTTCACTTTCTAAGCTGCTTGGGCTAAAGACTGCGGCTTCATAGGAGGTGGGTCTAAAGACACTGGGACAGTCTGAGGCCTGTTTGAGACAAGATGGTAGAAGAACAAGGTGGAGAGGGAGTGTGTGGCTGCTAGGCAACTACCATTTTGGGTTTTTTAAAAAATTGTTTCTGGATTATCCATCTGTCCTATTTCCTCCCCACTCCTGACCAGAACATGCCTTGCATGTTCTACAGCCCATAAACGGGGGGTTTGTGGATAGTGTCTTAAAGGCTGACAAGCTCGGTCTCCCTATATATGGAGCAGCCTTGCATTGACGCATGGGATAAGAGGATGGCTTCTCTTATGGATTAAAAACTGGTTAACTGACAGGAAGCAAAGAGTAGGAATCAATGGACAGTTCTCACAATGGAGGGGAGTAAGCAGTCGGGTCCCACAGCCAATACTCTTTAATTCATTCATAAATCATCTGGAACAAGGGTGAATAGTGTAGTGGCCAAGTTTGCAGATGACACCAAATTATTTACGATGGTGAAAACCTGGGGGGGGGGGAGAGCAGGAGGGATTATTTATACCCCGCCCTTCTCTCAGATGAGCTTTCAGTCACCTTCCCTTCCTCTCCCTTTCCTTTCCTCTGAACTCTCTCAGCCCCACTGACCTCACAAGGTGCCTGTTGGGGGGAGAGTAAGGGAAGGAGGAAAGAGATTGTAAGCCGCTCTGAGACTCCTTAAGGTAAAGAAAAGCAGGGTATAAAAGCCTACTCTTGAGAGCCAGCATGGTGTGAAGAGGGGGCAGACTTTAATCTGGAGAACTGGGTTTGATTCCCCCCTCCTCCTCCACATGAAGCTTGCTGGGTGACCTTGGGCCAGTCACGGTTCTCTCAGAACTCTCTCTGCCCCACCTCCCTCACAAGGTGCCTGTTGTGGGTAGAGGGAGGGCAGGCGATTGTAAGCTATTTTGTGACCCTTTAGGTTAGAGAAAAGTGGGGTATAAAAACCAACTCTTCTTGTAAACAAAAATAATGCTCCTTGATTGAAGTCCTCTGCACCGGTAAATTGGGAGTCTTCCATGCCACGCCACTCCCGGTGATGGGTAGACCATGGTGTTTTGCACCAGCTAAGGCTTCCAAATGCTTCTCAAAATAATTCAGGGGGGAAACTGTAGTGATGGTTGGGAGGAAATGCTGCCACTCATCTGCTCACTCTGACACCGTTGCTGCCTGGGGCGAGCAGAGACGTTGCACTGAAAGGCACAATTGCCTTTGGCTTATAAGTATAAACAAGAATAATGAGAGAGTGCCGTTTTCATGCCACACGCCACTCTCACAAAACACCTACAGATATCAGCTGCATTCTTAATTAACTCTTGAGTGGCCGTGTAGATGTTTGAAACTTATACAGGTAGTAATTCCAAACGGCTCAGAAGTCTGCTACCTTGCACAGGATTGGAGCTACATAAGAGCCAGTGTGGTGTAGTGATTAGTGTGGCAGACTAGGATCTGTGAGACCCAGGTTCGAATCCCACTTTTGCCATGGAAAACTGCTGGGAGACCTTAAGCCAGCCACACACTCTCAGCCTAGCCTACCTCACAGGGTTCTCGTGAGGATAAAATGGAAGAGAGGCAAACAACATAAGCTGCTTTGGGTCCCCGCTAGGGAGAAAGGTGGGGTATAAAAAGAATCAAGTAAGTAAAAACACAAATATTTGAAAGGCATCGTGTTGACAGCTTCTGGATCACAGCAGAAATGGGATGAGCTTCTGGAGATGAAGCTACGTTATTCTGTTACAGTAAAAATGAGACCCGCAGATAGGAACATGGAGCTGAGAATCTGCATAAAGAGAGCCTGCATCGTAGAAGTACCCTTTGTACATGACTGCCTTTCTGGCGGGCGGGCGGGGTGTGTGTGTGTATTTTGAGATGCCAGCATTCTATAGCGGGCCACTGTCCATTAACCAATCCCCTGTTTTGCAGCAAAAGAGCCGGGAGCTGCAGGAACAGCATTGCATGATTCAGGACGTCTTACACATGGCGGAGGACTTCCTGGCCCAGGTCTCTGATCTCCTGCAGAAAATCGATGACATCACAGAGGTAAGTGGCACAAAAGGGCCAGCACGACATCAGGATTGTGTGAACTAAGGAGAGGGGGAAGGAGGCGTGTGACTGCGGGGCACTGGTTCTTGCCAAGCAAGGAAAGGGAACAAACACCCAAGGGGCAGCCTTTTATTAGCCGTGCATATCTTGTGAAGACAAGGTAGAGAGGCGAGAGAAACACATAGTGCATTGAAGGGCTAGATTTGAGACACTGCCGCAGGATGTGGTGGCGGCTACAAGTATAGACAGCTTCAAGAGGGGATTGGATAAACATATAGAGCAGAAGTCCATTGGTGGCTATTAGCCACAAGGTATAGATGGTATTGTCTGTATGGTCAATGCAATGGTATTCCCAGTAGTCATGTATGGCTGCGAGAGTTGGACCATAGGGAAGGCTGAACGCCGAAGAATAGATGCTTTCAAATTGTGCTGCTGGAGAAGACTCTTGAGAATCCCCTGGACTGCAAGGAGATCAAATCGGTCAATCCTAAAAGAAATTAACCCTGACTGTTTCCTGGAAGGCCAGATACTGAAGCTGAAGCTCAAATTCTTTGGCCACCAAATGAGAAGGGAGCCCTCACTGGAGAAGACCTTGATGCTGGGAAAGGCTGAAGGTGAAAGAAGAGAGAGAGGAAAAGATTGGATTTCTACCCCGCCCTTCACTACCCAAAGGTGTCTCAGAGCAGCTTACAAACCCCTTTCCCTTCCCCTCCCCACAACAGATACCCTGTGAGGTAGGTGGGGCTCAGAGAGCTCTTGACAGAAACCGCTCTCTATGGCTTGCCCAAGGTCATCCAGCCAGGGGCAAGTGGAGGAGTGGGGAATCAAACCCGGTTCTCCCAGATTAGAGTCCGCGCACTTATCCACTACACCAAACTGGATCTGAAGAAGGGGACGGCAAAGGATGAGATGGTTAGACAGTGTTATCGATGCAACGAACATGAAATTAAGCGAACTCCGGAGCACGACGGAAGACAGGAGGGCCAGGCGTGATGTGGTCCATGGGGTCACGAAGAGTTGGACTCGACTGTGCAACTGAACAACAACAATAGATGGAACACTCTGTCTGGGGCAGTGATGCTCTGTATTCTTGGTGCTTGTGGGGGGGGGCAACAGTGGGAGGGCTACTGGAGTTCTGGCCCCGCTTGCCGAACCTCCTGATGGCACCTGAGTTTTGGCCAGTGTGTGACACAGAACGTTGGACTGGATGAGCCATTGGCCCGATCCAACATTGATGCTCTTATGAGTCCAGGAGCATCTTAGAGACCAGCCAGATTTCCGGGGTCTGAGCTTTCAGTAGTCAAAGCTCCCTCGTTGGTATCTAAGGGGCTCCTGGGTTCAAATCCAGTTCTTCTACTGCAGACCAACTTGACTACCCACGAAACAATAGTGCATTGAGTTCCTCTCAAGATTCCTCAGATTAATCTGATGCACGCAGACAAAGCTACCTTCTCCTGAATCAGAGCATTGGGCCATTCAGGTCAGTATTGTCTGTTCCCTGACTGTTCCCTGACTGTTCCCTGGAAGGCCAGATAATGAAACTGAAGCTCAAATACTTTGGCCACCAAATGAGAAGGGAGCACTCACTGGAGAAGACCCTGATGCTGGGAAAGATTGAAGGTCAAAGAAGACGGGGACGGCAAAGGATGAGATGGTTAGACAGTGTCATAGATGCAACGAACATGACATTGAGCAAACTTCAGAGGACGGTGGAAGACAGGAAGGCCTGGCGTGATCTAGTCCATGGGGTCGCGAAGAGTCGGACTCGACTGTGCGACTGAACAACAACAACATTGTCTGTTCAGACTGGCAGCAACCCTCCAGGGTCTCAGAGGGCTTTCACATCCCCTGCTATCTAGTCCTTTCGCCTGAAGATGCGGGGGACTGAACCTGGAACTTCCTGCATGCAAAGCAGAGGCTCTTCCACTGCACCACAGGCCCCCCCCTCATGCGAAGAGCCTGCATGTCTCAGGAACCCCAGGACAGAAGGATGTTCAGCGGGTGCTGTTTGACTGTGGTAGCAATCCTTGCTACCTGTCCAGTTTGTCATCCTGGGATGTGACTAAAAATAAATAGATTATTGTATGGTACTGTGTGTGGTGTAGCCAGGAGATTCTAGAATTGTCTGGCAACCTGAAGCTCTAGCTCTTTTTAGCATTATGCAGCGAGCTAGACTTGTTTTTTTTTGGGGGGGGGGCTGGGAAAGCCGTGACTGGCCCAAGGGCACCCAGCTTGGCTTTAAGTGGAGGAGTGGGGAATCGAACCCAGTTCTCCAGATTAGAGTCCGTCGCTCTTTAACGGCTACATCGCACTGGCTCCCATCGGGATGTGACTAATAGATTCTTACTGTCCACAGAAGCAGGCAGAAATTTTCATTTCTAAGGAGTCTCGCAGCCCCAGAAAACTCTTTCTGCACCCTGGGACTCAAGAGAATTTTCCTGGATTCCAAACTGATGCATTTTGTATGGCTCGTGGCTCTGCAGATGCTTTTCTGTAGCGACAGTGTTTTCCTCCAGCACGAGGCATGTTCTTCCTATCAAGGGGGCTAGCACAGGATGAGAGCACCGCCAGTAGTGGAACCGATCTGCTGAATTATTATTATTATTATTTATTAAATTAGTATTCCACCCTCCCCGCCATGGTGGGCTCAGGGCGGCTAACAAACATACACGTGAAAAATACATTAAAACTCCATAATATGGTAAAAACAAAATAAGTGAAGATTACAGTATAAAACCATAACTACTCAGTACATCCTATAGTAAGAGATGGCGACGTTCTATCAGCATTTCAATGGCTGCCTATACCCCAGTCCAGGCTCCTGCCAGGCTGTTAGCCATCCAGTTGGTGGTGATGTTGATGTTAGGGCCAGGGCCATGGTGTTAAGGCAGCACCCTACTTAAAAGCCTATTAAAGGCATATACAGTCATATACAAAAGTTGGGAAAACAAACACATAGCTTCTCATGGCATTGGAAAGGTGGCTTAGGCACAGAGGAGAATTTTGGCACACTACCTAACTCCTCACACCAATGTTCCACATTTCCACTGCAGAATCACCTTATTTTCTGCAAACAGTAGAAAATTGACAGCCCCATACTTAATACCAGGGAAAGGCCCGTGTACTTCCTGGCCAGTTTAGTGTAGTTGTCAGGAGTGCGGACTCTAATCTGGGAGAACCGGGTTTGATTCCCCACTTCTCCGCATGCAACTGCTGGTGTGACTTTGGGTCAGTTACAAGTTGTTTCGGAGCTGTTCTCTTACGAGCAGTTCTCGAGAGAGCTCTCTCAGACCCACCTCCCTCACAGGGTGTCTGTTGTGGGGAGGGGAAGGGAAAGGAGATTGTAAGCCACTCTTGAGACTCCAGTGCTCTCTAGGTGTGAGTCAACCACGACTACTGAGGAGAGCTTAAATCATCTTTATTTAACTTCACACGCATTCAGAAAAACATTTACTCAAAATCGAGCTGATATCTGGGTGGAAAGTTGCATCTTGTGATCTAGGTCAGTTCTATAGCCGAGGTGAGAGAAGAGATGGTCTTTCCCTCTCTTTCCAGTAAGGGTTGATGGACAAAGAAACGGAAAAGAACAATAAAACTCCTATCTTTGCGCCTCTGAGCTCAGGAAATTACTCTTAATGAGCCAGTCAGAGGGAAGCTTCTGGGACCCCTAACTGTGGACTCCAATTCCCAGGGTGCAACTACTCTTAAAGGTACATTAAAGCTGGCTGGGGCAGCACAGGTAGTGAAGGGCGGGGTATAAAACCCAGTCTGCTCCTGCTGCTCCTCCTCTTCTTTGCAGTAGGCCTCAGATGCTTGAATGGGGGTTTTGTGTGTGCGCTCCCTGTCCTGTCTGAGGGGGGAAGAAATGGGCTAGCAGGAGTTCCAAAGCAGACAGATGCCCGCAAGTGATCCGTGATGTCTTGCAGGAGTCTGAGAAAGCTGCAGCTGAGCTCGATGGGGCCAAATATCCCCTCTCGCAGAAGGCCAAGGAGTACTCTCTCACGAGCGATAAGATCCCCATTGTCGAGGAAGCCGAGAACCGATCCAGACTCCTGGATGAACTGGCACGAAACCTGTCCAGGTAACTCTCTCTTTTGGTCCCCCCCCACCCAGCAAGCTCTCATTGGCTAGCAAGCCCAGCTAGGTTTCTGTCCTGGGGTTTTGTTGGTAACATTATAGCTAGAGAACCAAGTTGGAGTCCAATGGCACCATTAAGGCCAACAAACTTTAATTCTGGGTATAAGCTTTTGTGTACATGCACACTTCTTCAGACGCAGTGAACCAAGGCTTCCTCGACCATTACATATGGGGGAGGGTTTAGTTGCCAGAAAAGGCTAGTTAGAGTCAAGGTGCATAAGTAACTGGGTGATTGTAGCAGATGTTCAGATAAGGCAGTTGGTAAGATCTGTGAATAGCAGTAAATTAGCGTACAAACAGGGCTCTTTTTTGGGTGGGGTGGGGGAGGTGCCGAAACTCTCAGGAGGGAAATGAAGTTTTCAATCTGTATACTGAAAACTCATGAACTTTGAAACACTCCTAAAAGAATTTTGTCGAAGAGGAAAAAAAGCCCTGCAGAGTTAACAAACAGATGTGAGAACAAAGTTGGGAGTCCAGTCGAACCTCCCAGACCAACAAAGGTCAATTAGCTGGAGAGTTCTTGTTCATGTATTACCCTGTATGGTTTCCATTTTGTATATCAAGTGCCCCACTCATAATTGTGGTTGGCTTTTGCAAGTTTTTTGTTCAGAGATTCCGGAAGATGTGTTTTAAACTGTTTAATAATGTGCTTTGGCAAAGCGGTTTGGTGGGATGAGACCATTACACTGTCAGTTTCCTTTGTGAAATCATTCTCGGGTTTGTTTGTTTTTAATTAAAAAAGGTTAAAGGAATGGGAAGGCTAATAGAATCCCTTTCTGATAACAGCTTGGGGAGGGGGGGATCCACCATGTCCGATTCTAGTCAAACCCCCCTGAATGAGGAATTCCCTTCATACGTTTCAGTTTTCATAGGCCTTTACAGTTATTTTTCCTCACAACAGTCCTGCAAGGTAGGTTGGCCTAAGAGATTGTGACCTATTCGTCACATGCTTCATGGCTGCACATCCCAGCTCACACTGGGGGATTGTGTAGCCAAACAAAATACTAATTTTCTGTACAGTTTGCAAATCTTCGTTAAAACAGTCTACACACCTTTCACAAAACCCCATATTTTTACACTTTAAGGGGAGGGGAATTAAGCAATTTTGTCATAAAAGTAGTGAATTTGTGTATGGATTTACTTCATTTATAGCCCTCCTTTCCTCCCAATGAGAACCTAAAGTGGCTTTATACCATTGTCCTCTCCATTTTACCTCACAACACTCCTGTGAGGTAGGTTACACTGAGGCCCAAGGTCACCTATCAAGTTTCAGTGTCAGAGCTAGGATTCGAACCTGTGTCTCCCAGATCCTCATCTAGTACTCTAACCACTTCACAACACCATCTCTCAATTTGCCTGTTTTGTCTCCCTTGTAGAATTTGTCTGGAGCTTTGCCTTTCTTTTGTCACTTTAGAAAGCTTTGTTGCTGGTCTGTGGGAGCAACAGACCAGGGGAAAGGACTTTGATTTGAACGAGGTGCAGGGATCTGGCAATATGTAAAGGCTCTTTTTGGTTTTGAACATTCAGAAGAATCCATCCCAGCTCTTTAATGTCTCTCCCCCCCCCTCCATAGACGAGGGCTTTGAAAAGAGTGCATTCTTACGCTCGTATTTTTGTACCGCTGCTGCAGCTACCAGTGGTCTGCCCTTTTGAAGATATACTTTTGTGAGCTACAGTAAAAATCACATCCATACAGATGTCAAAAGCCCTGGATTCCTGTTCCTTTCTGTAAACCAAACTTTCACTGCAGCCAGCAGATAAGAAGTCTGTGCGTGCAGCCGGAAGTGGCCACAGAGATAAGACAACCCTTTTGGAACAGAGGCTGGCTTTTCTCCGCCGAATCTGCGGACCTTTCTTAACCCGACCCAAACCTAGAAAGGCTGTTGATTGCCTCTCGTTTGGTCTCACAGTGCTCAGTGCAAGAGGGAATGATAGATCTCAGGGGCCCTCTTAGTACTCATTCCCCCACCATACACTTTTATTTATTTCTTTACTTCATTTATACCCTGCCTTTCCCCCCAGTGCTTAGCTTCAGTGCCCTATACGGCCAGGGGCCAGCATACCTATGAGACCACCTCTCCCCATATGAGCCCCGGAGGACACTGAGGTCACTGAATCAATATCTGTTAGTGGTCCCCGGCCCCAGGGACATCCGGCTAGGCTCGACCAGAGCCAGGGCTTTTTCGGCCCTGGCCCCTGCCTGGTGGAATGAGCTCCCGTGTGAGGTCAGGGCCCTGCGGGACTTATTGCAGTTCCGCAGGGTCTGCAAGACGGAGCTCTTCCGCCAGGCGTTTGGTTGAGCCAGCAAACATCCCCCGCCCCCGTTTCTCTGGCCCTAGCTTTTTTGCCCAGCTTCTTCCGGCCAATTGTCCACCAGCGGCCGGATTCTGGTTGGTTATCTGACTACCGCTATAGTTACGCGGTATTTTTATGATATTTTATGTATAAATTGTTATTTTAATATTGCTCCAATAGTATTATTTAACTGTTGGACACCGCCCTGAGCCTATCTGGGGAGGGCGGTATATAAATCTAATTAAATAAGTAAATAGAATAAATAGTGGGGACCCAGAGCGGCTTACATCGTTCTCCTTTCCTCCGTTTTATTCTTGCAACAAACTTGTGAGGTGGGTTGGACTCTGTGTGTGACTGGCTCAAGGTCATCCAGCAAGCTTCCATGGCCGTGAGAATTCGCACCTGGGTCTTCCAGAGCCTAGCCCAGCACTCTAGTCACTACCCCCACTCTGGCTCCAAAGGCACAGTGTATAGCTATCCGCTCTGAAGGAATATGGCAGCACACTGTGGGAAGTTCTAGTCCAGGGGTCCCCAGCCATTTTGAGCCTGCAGGCACCATTAGAATTGTGACACAGTGTGGTGGAGGCAGCCCAAAAAAATGGCTACCACAGCCTACTTTTGCACAGAACTAACCAGGAAGGGAAAGTATAAATCTACAAATGAAAAGGTAAAACTCTCCCCAAAATTGTTTTTCCCAAAGACAAGTAATAATGCTCATTTTTTGTTGTTGTTGTTCAGTCGCAGTCGAGTCCGACTCTTCACGACCCCATGGAATAATGCTCATACAAATATATTAAATATACTGAATATATAAACGCATACAATATTTCAATAAAATGTATTGCACATCATAAAGTCTCACAAACCACAGAATGATAATTCTTAAAAGAAACACTATCCTAAAGCCCTCCAAGGGTGGCAGTAAGAGTCCATAAGAAAATACACTGTTTAGTATACCCCGATGGTATCGTACGTGATGTTCAGACCATTTCGAAGAAAATCTTTCATCAAAGGGTATAAGAGGTCGAGGTAGGCACAATGACCATGCGCAAACCAAAGTTCTGTTTTGTATTAAGTGGAGTCCAAAGCCTCTTAAGAAGAAGAGAGATTGGATTTATACCCCGCCCTTCACTACCCGAAGGAGTCTCAGAGCGGCTTACAATCTCCTTTCCCCTCCCCTCCCCACAACAGACACCCTGTGAGGTAGGTGGGGCTGAGAGAGTTCTGAGAGAACTGCCCTTGAGAGAACAGCTCTGAAAGAACTTGTAACTGACCCTAGGTCACACCAGCAGCTGCACGTGGAGGGGTAGAGAATCAGACCCGGTTCTCCCAGATTAGAGTCTGCGCTCCTAACCACTACACCAAGTTCACAACCCGATGGTATCAAATCGAGCAGGCAAACTCTACCCGACCCCACCCACTTTCTAAAAGGAAAGGTATTGGTAGAAGTTGTGGTGCCCACGGGCACTGTATTGGGGATCCCCGATCTAGTCTGCCCCCTCTGATGTCAGCATCTTGGTGTGAGAAAACATGCATGGGATTCGGCAAGCAGGTTTGTAGTTTAAGCTGCTGAAAGGGACCTGTAGCCATGGCTTGGCAGCGTGGACCCGTTGGGACTGCTGCTAAACCACCCATCCATTTGTCCTGTAAAAAACAGCATCATCCACGGCACAAACCAGAACGGGTTTATTCAGCGAGCGATCAACGCCTCCAACGCCTACGCCAGCATCATCGAAGCAGTCAAGGATGCCGAGAACGCGGCCAACAAAGCCAACCGTGCGGCCGGTGAAGCTTTGACGGTAAGGAGCCTTCAAAAATCCTGGCTACAGTTAGTGCAGCTGGCGAGACCCAGCAGCCTGGGAAATGCAGGGCGACCCCACAAATCTGTCCCGCGCCTCTCCCAAGTTGGCCGTTTTCACTTGGCCCAGCAGCGGTGGCTGTTGGGAAAAGCTGGCTCTCTTTCTACGCGATGCCCCCTTTCCCTGGGAAGACATCTCTAGTACGAGGGCTTGCGGAACGAGAGCCAGGCTGGCAGACAAAAGCGCAAAAGGAACCCGGCAGCTGTCGAGTCTTTTGCCAGGGAGGTGTTGGCAGTCAGGTTGCGCCCGTCTCCCAGCTCCCAGCTCCCTTATTATGAGCCCCGTATGTCCTCACGGCCCAATTTGGAAAGCCAGATTAGTCCAGGAAGATTACACGCATACCTCTTTAAATTGTTATCTGTCCAGTCAATTGGATTGCATTTGGCTTATCAGACATTAATTCGGTTCAGAATGGGTAAGACTCTATTTGAAAGAGTATCTGCCTTCTTCAAGGATGGGGATTCACCTCATTGCAATACACACACACAAACACACATGTATGTATGTACGTATGTATAGATATATATACATTATATTAAAAAAATAAAATATTTTGAGCATTGAAACTCTCACAGTATATTGTGGGGCAGTGGGTTAGATCTCACAGTCTGGGTTGGATCCTCTGGATCCATTCCTCCCCAGTGTAAGCAGTCTTCCCCTGATGCGAGAGGATCAAGGAGGATGACGGGAAGGCCCCTTGCACAGGGGAAGAATGGACCCACAGGATCCAACCTAGTCTGTAGAAGAAGGAGAGGATTTATACCCTGCACTACCCGAAGGAGTCTCAGAGTGGCTTACAATCTCCTCCCCCTCCCCCTCCCCACAACAGACACCCTGTGAGGTAGGTGGGGCTGAGGGAGCTCTGAGAGAACTGCTCTTGAGAGAACAGCTCTGACAGAACTTGCGACTGACCCAAGGTCACACCAGCAGCTGCATGTGGAGGAGTCTGCGCTCCTAACCACTACACCAAACTGGCTCTTGACCAGGCTATCTGAGGAAGGCCCTGGAAAGGGTTGCCAACCTCCTGGTGGAGAATAGAGATCCCCTGGTATTACAACTGATCGTCAGGACTACACAACTGGCTTATCCATTAATTATTTATTTAAAACATTGTTTCCACTTCTGGAGAAAATGACTGTGTTGTGGGGGTGGGTGGGCTGTATGGGGTATTATACCCTACTGAGGCCCCTCCCCTCCCTAAACCCCAGTCTCCCAGGCTCCACACGCAAACATCCAGCCACCCTGAGCCTGCTTTGGCGGGGGCATAGGCGTAATCTTCGTGGGGGCGGCGGGGCATTAGCCCCCGCCGAAATTTTCAGGAAGCTGCTCAGCCTTCCCCGGGAGCCACCCTTGCTCCTAGCAAAGCAATGCCTCTGGCCCAGCCCCAGCCCCCCCCCCCCCCGGGAAATTGGAAAGTCTACACCCTTGGGGGAGGGCAGGGTATGAATCAAATAAATAAATAAAGGAAGCATAAGGTTTGGCAGCTCTAGCCCCAGGGCAGCCAGAGTCCTCGCCTGAGCTTTGTGGGAGGCACTTGGTGGGTCACCCGGCAGGCAGGATTCAAATATTCAGCTTCTGTGTGCGCAGAGCGTCATCCTGGATGATCTTGGAACCAAGTCCAAAGAGATGAAGAGAAACAGCAATGCCTTGGAAGAAGCCGTGAAGAGAGAGCAGAAGAAACTCAACGAAGGTGAGAAAGAAGGCCGGGGGGGGGGGGTCTGATGGCACACTCTGGTGATGGCTGGTGCCGTTAAGTGGCAGCTGACTCACGATAACCCAGTAGGGTTTTTGAAGCTATTGCCTGCCTCTGCGTGGCAACCCTGGACTTCCTCGGTGGTCTCCCATCCAAGTACTAGCCAGGACCAAACCCTGCTTAGCTTTCAAGATTTGACGTGATTGGGCTAACCTGGGCCATTCCGGTCTGGAACAGCACCTTGTCCCGAACAGCAGAAGCCTTTCCTGGGGGCCTTTCCTGACCCTGAACCCAGTCTCTTCCTCCCACCCACCACCCACCCCCCTTTTGAGCTAAGCTGCCTTCCAGAAACTCACTCCTATCAGCTGCCGATTCAGGGCTTATAATAGTTGGGTGTTCATCGACAATAAAATCTGAATAAATGTGTTTGCCTTTTTGATGGTGGAATGGAAAGAGCGTCACCAACCTGTTTCAGATCTGGGATGAGAGGCAGGAAAAGGAGTGTGGTGGAAGCAGGTGTAAGAATTGACAGCTGAGGGGTGACGTGATTGAGGTTTATAAGATTATGCATGGGATAGAGCAGGTAGAGAAAGAAGTACTTTTATCCCTTTCTCACAATACAAGAACTTGTGGGCACTCAATGGAATTGCTGAGCGGTCGAGTTAGAACGGATAAGAGGAAGTACTTCTTCGCCCATGGAATTCATGGCCACAGGAGGGGGTGGCGGCTACAAGCATGGATGGCTTCATGAGGGAATTGGATAAGCATATGGAGCAGAGGTCCATCGGTGGCTATTAGCCACAAGATATAGATAGGAACTCTTGGTCTGGGGCAAGGGATGCTCTGTGTTCCTGGTGCTTGGGGGGGGGGGGGCAACAGGGGGAGGGGTTCTAGTGTCCTGGCCCCACTGGTGGACCTCCTGATGGCCCCTGGTATTTTTGGCCACTGTGTGACAGAGGGTTGGACTGGATGGGCCATTGGCCTGGTCCGACATTGGCTTCTCTTATGTTCTCTTATGTTCTTAAGTGGGTTTACAAGATCCTTCTTGCTGTATGGGGATGTTCATTTTTGAGTGGCTGTCCACTGTCGGAGAACAAGTTGTCATTAGTCAAAGTCCATCTCAGGCTTTGGCCAGCCCATTGCACTTGTGTGCTTAAAAAGGGCCAATATCTGAGGGGGTTACCAGAGGCGGTAGCCACTCAGCTGTAGCCCTTCATCGTTTTTTGTAACCACCACAGCCCTCCCTGCTCCCCTTTCTCCATGATACTGCATAGAATAAATGGTGTAGTTCCACAACAGGACTGCAGGTGGCAGAAGGACACTTTGCACAATGTATTAAGGCCCCACTGCTGTCCAGGGGCCCACATAACCAGATGTGAGCCCCCTGTGTGAACCCATGCTTTCCGTAGGCATCTTCAGGCAGGGTTTTTTTGTATCTTAGTGTTCTGGTGGCAGGGTGTGTGGGGGGGGGGGGGGGGGTTTGCCCTGCCAGGACTTGCGAGGGGAATTGGGAGGAAGCAGGGAGATTTCTAGATGAGCTCTGCCCCCATCTTTTCATGTTCCATTATCTGCATACAAACTGCTCGCTCACATCAAGCATGCATTTTGGTTCTGGAGAGCATGGGGTGTGTTCTCTTGCATTTCTAAGGCATCTAAAATGAACAGGCACCCACGACACGTGTTGTTACCAGCTGGCTGTGTTATTAGAAAACTCTGGCTCTTAAGGATTTGGGAGAGATAGGGAAGGAGATGAGAATGCCATAGGTTCCCGTACACTGTGTAGCTAGGGAACAAGATGCGGATGTTTCTTTGTCCACGACCGCAGAAGAACCCTCTCCTCCCTTACGATCCAGCCCCAGCCCCGTAGCTAGGGGTTTTTTTTTGAGGAGGCATTGGGGGGGGGGGGGGCCAGCTAATTAAATCAGAGAGGCAGCTTTCTTCCCCCCCCCCCCGGCAAGGGCAGCCCTTCCCTGTGGAGCATCTGGCTCCCTCCCTCCCCAAAAAACCCCAGTACCCCCTTCCCCCGTCACCACACCAGGGGCAGCCTGACCTCCACTCTTGGCTCCCTCCTGGGGTTGGGAGAGGCAAGGCGTGCAGTGGCTGGGCTGGCCATGAAGGTGCAGCGTGTGGATGCATTGGCCCGCAGGAGCACAGCCGGGTGCACCTGGCCAGGGCCAGATGAGGCGCCTCCTTGCCTCCTTGCCTTGCCTGGCTTAGCTGCTGCTGGCTGGCTGGCTGGCTGGGTGGCAAGCATCTCTCAGCCCAGCCTCGCCGTCTCTGCTGCTGCTTGTGCCACCGCCGTTCCTTGTGCCGCCCTTGTCCTCTCGCTGACAGGCACGGAAAGGGGGGGGGGGGGGGGAGGCAAGGCTCAGGGAGGGAGGCCCATAAAAACCACTAGGGGGGCGAGCCCCGTGGTAGCTACCGGCCTGCCCAGCCCCCCAGTTAAGATCTGCCTCTCACACTCTGCTCTCTGTGCCGCCACCTTCAGAGATGAGAGGGGTAAGAGACAGGGCTTTTTCAGTGGTGGCACCTTACCTTTGGAACGCCTTCCCCTTTGAGGCTCACCTTGTACATAATTTACTTTCTTTTAGGTACCACTCTAAGACACATCTTTTAATCCAAAATTTTAATGGGAGGGTTATCTGATCCTCCTTTTACTGGTCTCACTGTTTTATGGACAGTGTTCATGCTGCTTGTCTAATGGCATATGTTTTATACTGTGATTTTTAATTGTAAGCCTCCTCGAGCAGGACTTCGAAGAGACAGCATGGAAATATTCTACAAGCCTCTTCCTCTGTGTTAGTGATTAGATATTTCGTTCCACCAATCCCGAGTTGTACGCATGCGACCTTGTACTTATGAAAATATATTTATTTCCATCCAAGAGATCAAGAGGGCACTGCAGGCAGCCAAAAACAGATTGGCTGATGTCCGAACAAAGAAGGACCAACTTCTGACCCAGCTGCAGTCCGAGAGGAGCAAGTTGGATGCGGTCCAAGGTTTGTCCGTGTCGCAGTTCCTTTACAAAAGAAAAGTGTTGAAATCTCCACCGTAATGTTTTCAAAAAAACCAGTGTTGTTTTTGCAAATCTATCAGTGCCATTTTAAGCAATGTTATACCTTTCTAAGTCTATTGAAGACAGTTGGTTTAGAAAGGTGTTTAACTCTGTTTGGGATTGCACTGTATGTTACATTAGGATGGTAACATGTACATCAATATCTAGATTTGCCACTGAAAGCCAAATAATGATTGATTCAAGACAGACCCTTTACCTATGTCTGAATTGTACAACTATGAATGCATGAAATTAACTGGATTTGGCATATGTGAGATTATTCCTCTCCTCCTCCATACACACAAGTTTGAATGTTATCGCGCTTCCTCGTGGAGCAGAAATCGTCTCTCAGAATGCAATTGGTATTGGTGTTGGAGACTGGTCTCCAACTGACTCATGTTGACCTCATGAAGGTCCACCTCATGGGGTTTTCAAGGTGAGAGATGGGCAGAGGTGGTTTGTCATTTGTTTCCTCTGTGTAGCAACCCTTGTCTTGTTGGTTACCCATCCACCAATTGGCCATGGCCGACCCTGCTTAGCTTCCAAGCTCTGACGAGATCTGTCTAGTCTGAGCTATTCAGGCTTCTAATTGCCATTTAGGAAAATTGAAAGAGAGGAACTGGTCATAGATCTGCAGTATCTTGTCTAGTTGCACCCTGAGTTTTTGGCCCATGGCCTCCAACAGCTGTCCTTCAGGGAGAGGCTGTGACTCAGTGGTAGAACATCTGCTTGGCCTGCAGAAGGTCCCAGGTTCAAACCCCGGCACCTCCAGCCAAAAGGATCAGGTGGTAGGTGATGTGAAAGACCTCTGCCTGAAATCCTGAAAAGCTTCTGCCAGTCTGAGTAGATATTACTGACTTTGATAGACCAATGGTCTGATTCAGTATAAGGCAGCTTCATGTGATCATGCAATTTATTCACTCTTCTTGACTTGGAAGAAACCTGGGGCAGTGTTGTGGGACATTCAAAGCTACTTATTTGAGAGCCTTGCTTCTTTCATCTGACTTTTGGTAGTCTGCCATGCATTTTGCTTGTCTGTCTGTTTGCTTACAAGTTGTCTTCTTCCCTTTCCAAGATGGCACCACCGAGGCAATACAGAATGCCAAGGACGTTGCCGCCAAGGCCAATGAGACAGCTGCCAAGGTGGAAGGGAGACTGAGCAGCATGAAAAATGATCTGGACAGGTGGAAAGAGCAATATGGAGACCTGAAGAATGAAGACTTAGAGCAGGCGGTTGAAGATGCCAAGAACACTGGTATGCGATGCCCATGTTGGGGCCTGGCCCTTATTCCATGAGATGAGCAGTTGTGGTTTGAAGGTGACCCTCACTTGACAGAGAGACCGTCAGTACACCTTCCTTCTCAAATATAGAGTTCCCAAAGTCTAGAAGAGGAACCTTGTATACGTTTTTAGTTGTGTTATTGTTTTTCTGTGAGTGGCCTGTTGGTGGTATAAAGTGCCATCAAATCATGTTGGACCATAGGGTTGTCGAGGCAAGAAATGAACAGAGATGGTTTGCTATTGCCTGGCTATACAGAGTGACCCTGGATTTCATTGGTGGTCTCCCATCCAAGTGCTAACCAGGGCCAGCCCTGCTTAGCTTCCGAGATCTGATGAGACTGAGCTAGCCTGGGCTATCCAGGTCAGGGTGAATGGCCTATTAGAGTCCTTTAAATTTCTACCTACTGTACGTTCTCCCCCCCCCCCCAACAAATATACCAGCCATGTTTTTATTTATCTGTCTGTGTTCGATTATTGTTTGTGACAGGGCATTCAGCTGAAAAAGAGATTAACTGCTCTCTGCTTTGCCTTCTAGCCTTTCTGAATAGGTTTATTAGGGAATTAATCAGCTTCTGTGTACCTTTTCCCAGTCTATGAACAGCCCGAGTCTCTTTTTATGCCCTGTTGATTTTATTATACGCCAATTTGCCACTGAGACGCTCTATCCGATTGTCAGGGCAGATATTAATTTGAGATTGACTTTGCAGCGGAGAGTGAAATCAGCCATTTCCCTGCTGTTGTCTCTTGCCTGAGTTGTTGCGCTTACCTTCCTGTTCCTTGGGCTTATTTTTCCCCTCCCGTGATGAATTTCTGCCTGTCAGTGTCAAGCCTGGAAAGCTCCCTCCCCCTGCTCCTGGGCAAGCTGAGCAGCCTGGAGAACAGGAAGAGCCACAACGCGACCGTTTCGGACAATATCCTGCGGGTGCGCAAGCTGATATCCTTGGCCCGGAACGCTGTCAGCAAGGTATGGCACGAACACGGGAGAGTTAAGTGCCCTGGCAGGTACAGGGGAAGGGGCCACAGCCAGTGGTAGGCCATTCACAATACAAGAACCTGTGGGCAGTCAGTGAAATTGCTGAGCAGTCGGGTGAGAACCAGTGTCCCCTCTAAGCCGAGTTATTGTGAGCTAGCTCAGTTTTTTAGCCTCTGGCTCACCCATTTTTGTCTCGGCTCAGGAAGGATGGCTCCAGAGCACACTAGTTTATGCTGTAGCCAAGTGCCAGCAGCTCACAGAGTAGAATTTTTGCTCACAAGACTCCACCGCTTAGAGGGGGCATTGGTTAGAACGGATAAAAGGAAGTCCTTCTTCACCCAAAGAGTGGTTAACACACGGAATTCACTGCCACAGGAGGTGGTGGCAGCTACAAGCGTGGACAGCTTCAAGACGGAATTGGATAAACATATGGAGCAGAGGTCCATCAGTGGCTATTAGCCACAAGGTATAGATAGGAACTCTCAGCCTGGGGCAAGGGATGCTCTGTGTTTCTGATGCTGGGGGGGGGGGCAACAGTGAGAGGGCTCCTAGTGTCCTGACCTCCTGATGGCACCTGGTATTTTTGGCCACTGTGTGACAGTGTTGGACTGGAGGGGCCATTGGCCTGATCTAGCATTGGCTTCTCTTATGTTCTTACATTCTTACCTGCTTGGCATGCAGAAGGACCTGGGTTCAAATCCCCAGCATCTCCAGTTAAAGGATCAAGCAGGAGATTATGGGAGAGACCCTTCAGAGCCGCTGCCAGTCTGAGTAGACAGCACTGACCTTGAGGGACCAGTGGTCTGACTCCCTGTGTTCAGTTTGCCCTGTTCTCTACAACTGCAGGACTGAAAAGCCTCTGTCATATTCCTTATCCCTAAAATGAATCCTTAGGAGACGGCAGCTGTGCTAAGGAATTCGTTTGTAGCCCAGGCAGCTCAGCTGATCAGCAGCAGCCCAGAATCGGTGGCTATTTAGCAAGGGACATTCAGAGGTGGTTTGCCCTGGTGTTCCTTGGTGGTCTCCCATCCAAATACTGACCAGGGCTGACCCTGCTTAGCTGCTGAGATCTGACAAGACTGGATTAGCCTAGTCCATCCAGGTCAGGGCGTTTCGTTTCTATCCAGGTATTTAAAAGCACCCAAGAAATGAGACAACACTGGGTTTATAAGGCCAGTGGAGGGTTCAACTTGCAGCAGATGGTTTAATGCAATCGGTCAGGGAAAAAAGCTGCCCAGTGAGCCTAGGCCTTCTGTTCCCCAAGGACCTTGTGCTGTGCAGTGAAGATTTTAAAGGGGAGATTGGACAGAAATGATTTAGGCACAGTGAATCCTGCTAGAACAGCAGACTCTGCATTTTACCACTTCTGCCCCAAACACTGTTTAGCAACCTATCACGTTTGTTTTTATCCTGCCCTTTCTGCAAGAAGCTTGGGGCAGTATGCAAAGTTCACCTTTTCTCCCCTTTTATCCTCGTGACAACCTTTTAAGATAGGTTAGGCTGAGAGAGAGAGAAAGAGAGAGAGAGAGGCCCCAGGTCATGGCTGACTTGAGGTTTCAACCTGGGTCTCGTCACTCCTAGTCTGACACTGCAACCATGCGTAGCTGAAACGTGAGTAGAAAAGAGCCGACCATGACGATGCCTCTTCCTCTATTGGTTTGGTCTCTCGGCTCCTAGATCAAAGTCCCGGTGAAATTCAACGGCACTTCAGGCGTGCAGGTCCGGACTCCCAGCAACCTCCAGGATATGTCTGCCTACACGTCCCTCAAATTCTACATACAGAATCCGGAGGCCAGGTCGAGACAGAGGCGTCAAAACGGAGATGACCAAGGGCGCTTTGTATTTTACCTAGGACACAGGGATGTAAGTTACTTTTACCTTTTCTCCACCCCCCACCAAAATGGTTTGAGGAGAAGGTGGAGAAGTCTAATCTCAATGCTCTGGTCCTCATAACAAATTGAGAGGGGGGGGTTATGTAAATCCCGCAGGGCCTTCCACAGGTGCCAACCTGCAAATGGGTGAAATCAATAACGGTCTGTATGTGTGCCTTCTCCGTGGTGGCCCCCACCTTGTGGAATGGCCTGCCCAAGGAGGTCGGGAAAGCTCCCGCTCTCCCCGCCGTCCACAAACTGTGCAGAGCTGAATTATGCAAGAGCTGAATTATTATTTTTAAGCAGGCAATAGAGTTGCACGGTGCTAAATGATTCACAAAGTCCCTTAGATAAATTATTGGGGACTGTGGTCTGTAGTGCTGCGTATCGTGTGCTGTAGGTTAGATCTCAATTGTGTAATTATTTAATGTGTCCTGTTAACTCTCTTGCTTTACTTCAGTTCTGTTTTTTAGACTTCTGGTTGGTTTCACAGCCCAAATCCTATCGCATTGTTCATTGAGTGCTGATTGCATCTTGTTGATTGCGTCAGTTCACTCTGTGTAACTTGTTGATTGCGTCAATTCACTCTGTGTAATCTGCCTTGACTCCCAGTGAGAAAGGTGGACTATACATTAATGTAAACAAATAGATAAAACTAAAATAAATTTCAACTTCCCAATGCTTCACATTAGAAAGGTGAGACGGGGGGGGGGGCTCCAAGAGGAGGACACAATTAAGGTGGAAACTGGACTTTGGCAGCTCCAAATCCTATCAGGCTTTGCAAGCTCCCGTCAGTTTTAAGCGGCCACAGTCTTGAAAGCATGTCCGGTGATTTGCCCTTGCCTCTTTGCCCATCCAGGCCACCGGCGACTACATGGGTGTCATCCTGAAAGACCACAAGGTGCAGTGCATCTATAAGCTGGGGGATGAGGAGCCAACGCATTTAACCGTCGACGAAGAGATCGGGGAACAGTTTGCAGCTGTCAGCATCAACAGGTACAGAATGCGGGGGGGAACGGGAGACAGATGGGATGTGAGCGTTCCAAGTCAGTGTGACTTAGAATTGGGGGGGGGGGGGGAATCAGCCACAGCCCTCATCAGGGTAATAGAGGTCCCTTTAATAGAGGTTTAATGAGTGAAAATGGGCAGTTGGAAGCTTCTCACAGCATGGAGCTAAATGACGGTGGTTGCTTGCAGATCAAACTGATGTCAAAGGGAGACCTGGAGAGGCCAGTTTAAAAGTTGGTGCCCCTGTGTCGAGGGGAGGGGCTGTCACTAGTCCTGCATAATCCCTCCTGGTGCTGATTGCCATTTCTGCAATCCCAGCTGGCACGCATCTTTATGATATACTGCAGGAGCTCCCGGGTCAGTTCCTGTTCTCTCCCTTCTCAATTGTGAACACGGGTGGCATAAAAACACAAGAAGGGCGCTGCCGGATCAGACCAGTGGTCCATCTAGTCCAGCGTCTTGTCTCACACAGTGGCCAACCAGTTCCTCTGGAGGACCAACAACAGGGCATAGAGGCTGAGGCTTTCATAAGGACATAAGAAAGCCCTGCTGGGTCAGACCAGGGGTCCATCTAGTCCAGCATCCTGTCTCACACAGTGGCCGACCAGTTCCTCTGGAGGACCAACAACAGGGCATAGAGGCCGAGGTCTTTGTAAGAACACAAGAAGAGCCCTGTTGGATCAGACCAGGGGTCCATCTAGTCCAGCATCCTGTCTCACACAGTGGCCGACCAGTTCCTCTGGAGGACCAACAACAGGGCATAGAGGCCGAGGTCTTTGTAAGAACACAAGAAGAGCCCTGTTGGATCAGACCAGGGGTCCATCTAGTCCAGCATCCTGTCTCACACAGTGGCCGACCAGTTCCTCTGGAGGACCAACAACAGGGCATAGAGGCCGAGGTCTTTGTAAGAACACAAGAAGAGCCCTGATGGATCAGACCAGTGGCCCATCTAGTCCGGCATCCTGTCTCACACAGTGGCCGACCAGTTCCTCTGGAGGTTCAACAACAGGGCGTAGAGGCTGAGGCCTTCCCCTGATGTTGCTTCCTGGCTCTGACATTCAGTGGCTTACTGAAAAAGTGAGCAGTGACTCACAAAAGCTCATCCCCTGCCACAAATTTTATTAGTCTTTAAGGTGCTACCAGACTCTTGGTCTTTTCCACAGGTACAGGCAGACTAACATGGCTACCCATCTTGATCTGTCTCTGAATGTGGACCTTACCTTTAAGCCCCATGGCCGCTGATAGACTGGCGCTTTGAACACAAAGCCTAACATTTTAGTATGCTGTGTGTTGCCAAGCATCTTGCTCATACTAAATAAACGTGTACAAAGTACCTGTCAGAGCATTTCACCTGCTTTGTCTTGGCAGGGTACAGTAACTCTGGGTGGGTACTGTTATTATCCCCATAATGCAGATTGAAGGCGGGCTAAGGGACTTGCCTAAGACCACCCCTGTGGTTTTGTGGCACAGGAGACGATTGCCGCCAGGACTTCCTGATTTACAATTGAACCTCCGGGCCATTAACACTACGCTGGCATTCATAAGGAAAAATAATGCAAGTCAGGGCCAGTTCCAGGTTCCAGTGGGCCCTGGGCAGAGAGTTCCCTGGGGGGCCCTTCCCCATCTCTGCTTGCCCCTTTTCCACTCACACCTCCCTCTCCACCTGCTTGCATTCTCCTCCTTGACTACCTAACCATCTATCCTTCCCCCACCCGCTTGCTCATGTTCCAGTCCTCCCAGTGCTCGCCCTCCTTCCCTGACTATGTTGGGCCATGCGTGCAGCTGGGAGTGTGGGTGGTGGGAAGGCTCACAAGGTGAATTAAAAGGATTGATAGGCAAGCTCTATAAAATCCTAATAAAAGGAAATAAGGATACCTGTTGCAAATCCCAATGTCAGTGGCATCAAGATTGTAAAAAAAAAACATTCACAGAAGAACAATGGAATTCAGTTTGGTCATCCCCTAGCAACACATCATGCATTTTTAGCATTAGGTTTACCTCATTCAAAATACTAAACAGATGGTATATGACACCAGTCATCTTACACAAAATAAATCCAAAATTATCAAGCAAATGTTGGGAAAATTGTGGCGCTACAGCAGACTTTGCTCACTGTTGGTGGGCATGTCCTCGAATAAGAACGTACTGGAGGGAGATATTAAAACAAATTTCATTAATAACTACTGTAAATTTACCTTGTGATCTGGACTCCATCCTCTTGGAGACATGGCGTGCAGCTGTAAGTAACAAAAGTACAGAAACATTAATTTCTACCTTATTGATGTTAGCAAAAATAACGATTGCGCAAAAATGGAAGCAAAAAAATGTCCCTACATTAACAGATTGGGGAAAAAAGAATCTGGGGTTGCTTCATCTATGGGCGTACTTCATATAACTCCTCGGCTCTGCTGTCAGAAAAATATCAAAAGTGGTTCCAGGCAGTATGGTTTCCTATGATCAGTTATTTAGAAAATAGCGAAACAACTCCAAGCAACCCGGCCTATAGAAATGTACTGTTCTTTTGATTGCATTGTACTGTATTTGATTATAATACAATCCAAAATAGCCTTAAAGTTAGCATAATTTCCTGTTTGTATCTGACCTGGCTAATGAAAACCTGTGATCTTCTTTTCTGTACCCTCATTGAATGTTATCTAGCGTTGAAATAGTTTTTGTATCGCTGTTTATTGCTGAACACTGTTGTAACAGTATTGGAAAAAAATTAATAAAATATAAATTTAAAAACAAAAAACAAGTAGATGGGCAGCAGGGGAGTTGAGCGGGTGGAGGGCGGCAGTGGTGCCCCCCCCCAAAAGACCCGGACGTTGGCAGCTGCCCCATCTCAGGGTATGCTGAAGCTGGCCCTGATGAAAGTCTTGCTGTTATATTAGTAGGTGGAAGCATCATTTGACTCTAGACTTACTCTGAGCTTGGAACAACTACCCAAAACTATCTTGCCATGAGCAAGAGAGAACTAGTACCCCCCGTGACGGCACTAACTCTGATATTGAGAGACTGATCAAAGCCCTTTGGGAGCTTGTTTGTTTTTAGTTTTTCTTTGTCCTGGGGACACGAGTCAATTAACTGTCATATACCGTAGATGCAATTGTCTTCTTAAGCTCATGCCATTAAGCATTGTCGGGTGGGCAACAAGGACCTCTGAAATACAGAAGGAATAGCATTCCCCCCCCCTCCTTTCAGCTGTGTCTGCAGCCAAAAATTGCCAAATGCAATGGGCTTATATAACTATTTGTGTACTACTGTTTTTTTGTACGATGGTTCTGTTTTTTGATCTGCTTGGTTTTGGGTTGTGTCGTCCTTTTTCTCTCTGCCCTTCAGGGAATTTTCAGAGTGCCTCTCATACACTCTGTTGCATTTCCAAGGCTAGTGTA